>NW_025764394.1:0-79860 GCF_021015755.1 Lentinula edodes
GTACAAGTACTAATTTCTTTTCATTCAATCCCTCCTCACGACGCACACATACTTATAAAGCTACGAATACACGGGCAAAGCTTACGATGCACTACTCACAGCACATGGACTTTAACAGATACAATGCGCTTTTGACGGATCCCCGTTTTGGCTTCCCTAAGGAACCGATTCACGTTGACTGACTACATACTCATACAGTAGTTTACACAAGATACACACAAGTACAATAGTTTGTACACTACCATATGCTCCCGCACAGCGGTGTATAAACAGGATTCAAAAAAAAAAAAAAAAAAAAAAAATAAGGAGAGACTAGAATGAAAGGGTATGTGTAGCGAGAAAGAACAATAAGAATGAGATTACAATAAAAGGTAGATCTTCGGAATACCAAGCGGCGGAATGGGGCCCCGAGGTATGGACTTGACACATTTGCCATGGAGAAGGGGAACTGATGTATTATGCCACTTTCCCCTGGTACCACTTATCCAGAGTCTCCAATATATCCAATATCCTAGCTTATCCATCAGTGGAGGTAAAAATGGTCAAACCGAAACTAAAAGAGTTCTCCGGGTTCTGTTCTTGGCCTACGGAGAATGAAGTGGAGGAAGCACAACTCCATACTCAACACATTTAACACTTGTACTACTGCCTGATTCCAAGTACCGAACAAAACCTGATGTTCGCCTTCATCAGCTGCTTGACCAAACAAAAACTGTTGTCGAGTCCTCTGCAGCACATATTTCTGTTGAAGACAACATCCTGGAGGAGCAGCCTCGAGGTGATGAACCAGAACCGAGGACTGGGCCGCACTGGCACAGAGCATCAGCTAGAGGAATCGTTCGAAAATCAGGTGGTTGGGTGAAACGGACTGCATTACGGTTTTCGTTAGCCGTACAATTCATCGTGACCGGAGTGTTAAAAGTACCTTAAAATTCAAACAGGTTTCTCTGTGCCGAGAGGATCATCCAAAATGCTATCAATACTGATAGTGCCGGTGATTGACCGGCCTCTCACAGCATTAACTTGTCTCTGGTTCCGCTCTGGTCAACTTGGGGTGATTAATTACTACTGATACAGTTGTGTAGGCTTTTACAAATTGATTTAGATGCAGATGAAGCAGAAGAGGGATAGGGAACACTGACACTTACAAATTAGATCAGGAAGCAGGCGTCTAGCTACTGTAATAGATAACTCTATGTGTTAGGAAGCAGTCAAGGGAGCCTCGAAGTTCGACGATAAGGCGAGATCTTTATGCAAAAAGGTCACTCTGGTGCCGTGTAGTGCATTTCGAGTACTGAGACTCCCGCTTTATTAGTATGCATACGCAGCTTCGTTGGTTTTTATTTCAAACAACATATGAATCTGCAGTGTCATAACTCTTTCTCACTGTCACCGATAAAAGACCAGGAGTACAATAGGCTGAGCCCATGCCCTGGTGATATGTATATGTATAGTAGTACCTTCCGACCTCAAGATTGAAGCACAGATGTAGTTTTATTTGATTCACTTGGCCCCTACCAAAGGCGCAAAAACCCAAGTTAGAAGCAAGTACTGTGATATTCGGAGGGGCATTGGTATACCTCCAGAACCGTCCAGAAATTACGCCGATTTTCCAGGGCATATTGAGTACTGAGACTCCCGCTATCTCTTGTGTAAATACTCGGCTTTCGATTGTTTCAACCTTCCAAGGATTAACAGGAGGAATACAACTACATTCTTTGGAACAAATTTCCTCCGAATCGGCGTTCACTCCGCTCTTGGATATGCAACTTCGAGGACGAGTCCCGAGTCTGCAGCCTCCAGTGTAAACGTATAAATAATGGGCAAGGTTCCATTTTGAAACTGCAGCGCTGGTTCGGTATGTGGATTGGGCGATACACACTTGGTACACCTCCTCAGCTGACAATCTGCTTGTCTTTTCCTAGTTCAAAAACATAAGTTCCCCACCGATAATCATACACTCCCTTTTGCGTTTTGCAGGCCAAAGCCCAAATCCATCTAGTGAGTATTATTTTCTCGAGTCTTGAATACTAGTCATTGATCAGTATATCCCTTGTATCTCCAGATATATACAACTCACCATCGCAAACTTCTTCATTATCCAAGAATGATCTTCACTACATCTCGTTTATTTGCCCTGTTTTGTCTTTGGACGAGCTTCTTCGCGGTGGGAGCCTTGCCTGCTCATAGCCGTGAACGGCGCACCGGTAGTGGAGTTGGTACCTCGCACACTAGTGGTACTAAGGGTGAGCTCTTCAATTCTGAACCATGCCTTTCCTTCAAATACAAATATTCGTTTAGCTCCCAGTACTGATACAAAATCCGGAGACGAAAAGGTGCCTGTCCAACTGTGGGTAAATCACGAAGGCCAGTCCGATGAACACTGGGTTCTGGTAATCGACAAGGTCTACGGTTTCCATGCCATAGCACCTGAAGAGAAACCAGCGAAACCAGGACAGTTGGAATTCAAATCCGGTCTTGACCCTCAGGCCAAGTTGAAACCTCAGCAGCTTGCCTACCGTCCAGAAAAAGCGGACAAACTTATGAATCTCGACTGTGATGCGACGTTCAAAGACCAGGCTGACATGACGAAGGTTTTTGGTGAGCTTGTCACTAAGATCGATATGTCGAAGCCGGCGGATGAGGTAGGAGGTAATTGTATGGATTATGTCAAGATGGCTCTGGAGTTCCTTCAAAAGGGGGACTATATTACTTCCGTCCCGAAAATATTCACGACTTATTATAATAAGAATTATAATGCGGTGAGGAAGGAGGTTTATCTTGGTGGCAGTAGTGATGAATCCACTGAAGAGAGTGAGTGAGGAAGAGATGGCGCTTGGAGAAGGTTATAATATTGTGATAATACGTTTCTGTTCCTCATTTCACTCTTCATTGATGATATTAATGAAAGTTGAATGGATGCTCCAAAATTGAACGGATCAAGAATCGGATTCCCGAGCTGAAATTCTTCCGTCGTTGAACGTTCGGCCAGTAGCGATCGATCTTGTTTCTTCCTGTTTCTTCCCAAAGCCAAGAATCCATGGTCATTATCTGATTTCACCTGAATATATCATCGTGTCAACAACTTGAAAGAAAACATACAGCGATGTGACTAGCAGATACCTAGTGTTCATTTATACAGCCTGTTATCAATGATATATCTCCTCACACGCCCAGTGACCATTTCACTCCATTGACGACTCCGTTTATTGACTTCGCTTCCTTGACTTCCCTCCTCCTCCTCCATTGACTTCGTTCCTGGGTCACTTTCCATCTTAACGCTCTTCCGAACCTCACTGGAACTAATGCTCCAGACGTCTTTCCCGATATCAATCATAGACACACAGGAGGAGGGAAGCGCGACTGAGGTGAGGAAGGTGGAAATTGTTTGATGATGAGAGTTCACCGGCACCTCTGCTGATGAGGGCGGTGAGGAGTTGGAATTAGGCGCAGGATGTGAGGGATGTGGGTAAGAAGAGGGATTCCGACGTGCACAAACAATACTGGAGCCATCGCCTGACTCATCGTTAGTAGTGGAGGAGCCAGGATTGGGCGGAGGTGCAAAGAAGCCTTGTAGGGCTTTGAACATCTTCTCCTCCGATGACTCGTAATATTTTGTATCAAACAGTCTCTCGAGGGTATCGAATCCCAAAATGAATGTTAGCTCCACTTCAGGCATCAGGCTCATAGCGCGAAGTTTCTCTTTGAGCAACGCGCGAAGGAGTTTTGATTTTCCAACAAAAGTAGGCTCGTCGATAATGGCGACAGCGACGTTATTGTTCGACTCGTGAGCGTTCGCATCTCGGAGATCTTCTGCTAGCTCCATCATCATCTCCAGTCGTTGAACGTGGGTCGCGTCGCCCGGTTTGAGCTCTTTATCTGCATTCCGTACAGAGAGTAAAAGCAATTTCGCGTCATAGTCACCTTCAGGCCTGTTTGACTTTGCCAGTGCCAAATGAGCAAGTGTAGGGGGGTTAAAAGAGGAATCGAGGACTAAGATTCGGATCCTGTCGGGTGCTGATGGCAGTGCATCATTCAACAAGGGAGTAGGCCAAAGAGGATGAGAACCCCATATAATCTCAAATGTCGGATAGATGGAGCCCGGGCGCAGATGTTGGAGGGAAGATGAATTCAAAGCCATTCGAGATGCGACGGTTTTTAGTACCAGTCGACGAAATCGTGGAAGGACCGGGGAGAGTATACACATGTGGGCGCCTATTTTCCTTGTCAGCCCACGTTATCTTTTCCTCTCTTGATCTACGATGACCCTCAGCTATGTGGCACTGGAACCTCTCATTCGGAGCATGCTGATGTGACTCAGCTGCCTTGTTATTCTACGTCTGAATTCAGAACCCTGGAGAAATGTCATGAACATTTTTTCCTCAGTTATGCCTGCTGCAAAATCGTCAGGGTCGGATCTGCTGGTTCCTCATGGACTTCTTCCGTTCCAGATTAGAACCCAAATTTTCTTCTGGACTGACGCCGATTCACCTCATCTTCCATGTCATTGTATATTCTCATGGGCCTGTTCAGTTGAATATGTCCATGAGTGCCAGCGCAGATCCTGGACAATGCAATCAAAGATGAAGGAACAACAGAGGTTGGGATGCCGACACCAAGTTTAACACCTCAAACTAATTCCATCTGTCACGATATCAATGAACATTTCTTCGCTGATTCACGATCTCCTCCGAGCCCTACGAGGGATGTGGTCGCGCTGTGCACGAGACATGGATTCCTTTATCACAGTGTCTGTACAGGACCATTGTACACTGCGGGCTGCGGCGTTGGGATATCTAACTACCATTATCTACATAGAGTGATAAATGCCAACAGTATTGTCCCCACGAACAAAGAACATTATTCTAAGATAGATAGATTACTATGTATATGACATCGAAGCACTGAATCATCAGATTCTTTTATGCCGTGCCGCCTCGACGACTTGTCCACTCCTTCTCTTCTTTTTGCACCACTACCACTACCACCGGCCACCCATTACTCCTCAAGCAAACTTTCTTCCACTTTGCGATGCCTCCTCGCGTCTCCAATACAGTCAATGTGCCATCTACCGCTAATCACGTAACCACAATCGGTGTGAAAAGGACTGCGTTTGGAAGCTCGGGTCGACCTCTTCCAATTTTCGTTAACGTGTTCGAGACGACGCTCCCGCAGAATATTATCTTTCACTACGATAGTGCGTCCTTTTGATCTGCGAGATCGCGACGTGGTTCTGACTGACTTTGTTCTTCGTTCTTTGTAACTTTCTCCCTCTTAGTCGGTTCGGACTTTTCTCTCGATTTATATGTAGACACGACGCGCATTGACTAATCTTCAACGCGTCTACAGTTATCCATCCAGCCGACAAAGTTCTACCAGCGCGTCTTAACATGGACCTCATTCGCGCACTCCAAACACGCATCGCTCCCGATGTGTTCACCCCCCTTGGCGTATATGATGGTCGGAAAAACTTCTTCAGTGCACGGAAATTACCTCTTGGTCCTGATGATTTGAGAGAGGTAAGGATTTCGATCCGACTCTTTAGTGTGTGGCACCATGCAACGCTCACCGATTCATTATCCCAGTTCGACGTTACGCTCGAAAGTGCAGATGAGTCTCCGAAGGGAAAAGGGCCAAAGGTTTATAAGATTCGTTTTAATCTGGTCGCTCAAATCAATCCGGAGTAAGCATCTCTTCTTCGGCGCAGCATTGTGGGTGTATTTGTGGGTCCACTCAATTGTCTCCATCTATCGCACTCAGAGTTCTCCGGCGATACATTGATGGAAAGCAGTCGCAAGATAATGCGGTGCTGACCGCCATTACCGTCAGTTATATTTCGGACTCTTCACTTCTAAGAACTTGAATCTTCTCTTCTTTGATCTACAGGCTCTCAATGTTGTGATTCGAATGGAGCCATCTCAGAAATATCCCTTCAACGTCAGATCTTTTTTCACTGATCAGGAGAAGAAGGACATAGGATCAGGTATGCTCTACTCCGCTTCTGCAACCGGTTTTCTCTTCTAAATCTTTCCGTCAGGACTCGAACTTTGGAGAGGTTACTTTCAATCCGTCCGCCCAGCTCTCAAAAAGATGCACATCATAATCGACACGAGTACTGCCACGATGTACAAAGCAGGAAGGCTCATCAACCTATGTCTCGACTTCTTCAACAAATCAGACGCGAAGATGTTGGCTCCGAGCAATGGGTTCCCGGACCGAGAACGTCTTCGACTCCAGAGGTTCGTCGCCGGCATCCGGGTGTTGACACCCACTCCTGATGGTCGCAAGATAGCCCGAGTGGTGAAGAAGCTTAGCTCAGCTGGAGCCAGCGCTTTGTCCTTCAAACTCAAGGAAGGTGGTACAATGACCGTCGCGGAGTATTTCCGAAATGTACTCAACCGCCCATTACAATACCCTAACCTCATTTGTGTCGAGGTATGTTCTTTTCAATGGTTGTATCAGAACTAAAGTTCAAAGTTGTGCTCTTTCTTTCTAGATTGGTACTGGGGCTTTGATTCCACTTGAACTTTGCGAGGTTCCCCCTGGGCAAATTATGAGAAAGCAAGTCCCACCAGAGAAGACGAAAATGGTTGTTGAATTCGCGACCAAGAAGCCGCAAGATCGTCTCAAGTCCATCGAGGCCGGTCTCCAGGTATGACCTTTGCATGCCACACAGTGTCTCTATACTGAAGTCAACTCTACTATGCAGGTTCTCTCATATGGACAATCTGACTACGTTCGGAATTTCGGGATAACAATACCTCAAACACGGGCAATGAAGATTCAAGCACGGGTCTTGAACCCTCCCGCCTTGAAGTACGGGCCGGGAAGTCGTCAACTAACGATCGTACGTGTTCAACCATTTATCTTGTATTACTGATCCTTCCCCGCTCATCACTTGCTTCGTTACAGGTCCCGGCCAACGGTCAATGGAATATGTAAATCTCCAAGACTTTCTTGGCATAATTCTTTACTGATTGTCGCTTAGGCGCGACAAGCGCTTTTTCAAGCCGGTGGACGTCCTTCGTTGGGTTATTGTCGTATATGTATGAGTTTCAACCTTATCTTGTGGTCAGATAACTTTACCTGTCTTTCTTCAGGAACGCAAGCAGCGCTTCAACGAGCAAGCTGTTGCTGAAATGAGCCGGGGTTTGTGTGGCAGTGCTCGGGAAGTCGGTCTGTGTTTGCACATCATTCTTTGGCTGTTCAGTAGCTAATGTCGTTCTTCCTTCGCACCAGGTATGAAAATGACCCCGACCCCTTTCGTCGTTTGGTACAGTGGTCAAGGGGATATTGCTTCCCAACTCAGGGCTTCGGGGAAGCTGGTATACGATCAATTTAAGGCACCCCCCAACCTCATTGTAGTTGTTCTGCCAGAAGGTGGTAATGAGATATACACCGCTGTCAAGCAGTGAGCGGCAAAGTTTCAATCTTCTGTGTCGGATACACTTATGTTGGATTAGCTTTGGGGATATAACGATGGGCGTTGCCACTCAATGCCTGAAGTCCACAAAGTGCTTTGGTGCGAAGGCGCAATATTTTGCCAATGTTTGTTTGAAGTACGGACTCGTTCCTTTTGCCAATGTGTTTATGTTGAACTTTGTCTGTATAGGATCAATGTCAAGCTTGGAGGAATCAATGCAATTCCGGATCCCAACTCAGTCAAGGCCTTAACTGATCCTCAGAACCCCACAATTGTGATGGGTGAGCACTTCAATAACCTCTCATAACAACTACTCACATACACTTTGTGCTCAGGTGCCGACGTCATTCATCCCGCGCCCGGTTCCCAAGGCCGCCCTTCTTTCACGGCTCTTGTTGCCAGTGTTGACTCTGACAATGCGAAGTATGTTGCAGAATGTGGAGTACAGACATCTCGCCAAGAGATTATTGAAGATCTTGAAGTAATGGCTAAGGTCCGTCTTCAATCCCACTGTCATTGTGTTCTCTGCTTGATTACTGGATGCTGATTTGTTTGTAGAACACACTCACTATGTATGCTACATATCGTACGGGTGTAGAGAAGAAAAGTACGCAGATGGCGTCGCCTAAGCGTATCATCTTTTACCGAGGTTTGCTACTGCGTTGATTGAATATGTTGTGACGTTTATCAAAAGCTTTGTAGATGGCGTTTCTGAGGGACAGTTTCAGCAGGTTCTGGACCAAGAACTCGTAGCACTCAAGAGTAGGTACTTAAGTTTGTCGATTGATAGCCAGTTCACCAACGTCGTCTTCGTTGTGCCCAGAGGCTTGCGCTGCTCTGAACATCAAGCCCAAAATCACCTTTATTGTCGTTGGAAAGCGTCACCATATAAGGTATACATTGTTCTTTTGTTTGAGCGCATCCTGCGACTATCAAAATCCTCCAGGTTCTTTCCTACTAATAAGGCCGATGCGGACGTTTCAGGCAATTGTCCTGCAGGAACTGTGGTAGATAGGGAGATTGGTCACCCAACTGACCTTGATTTCTACCTTCAGTCGCATGGGGGTTTGTTGGGAACAAGTCGTCCCGCCCATTATTCGGTTTGCAAAAAAAAATTATGAATATAAACGACAC
Organism: Lentinula edodes; assembly: GCF_021015755.1. Classification (NCBI taxonomy): domain Eukaryota; kingdom Fungi; phylum Basidiomycota; class Agaricomycetes; order Agaricales; family Omphalotaceae; genus Lentinula; species Lentinula edodes. The sequence continues at coordinate 8,558 of NW_025764394.1, forward strand.
CCTTCCACTAATGGGCATTTTGTAGGTTCTTCATGACGAGAATGCTTTCAGTCCGGATGCCCTACAGTCATTATCATTCGCCCTCTGCCATGTATATGCCCGTTCGACCCGCAGCGTCTCAATTCCTGCCCCGGTTTATTGTGCGTTTCACAATGTCCGAGTCCTTTTGCCCACAATTGATGTTATTGATGTATATTGAAGATGCGGATATCGTTTGCTCCAGAGCGAAAAACCATTACGATCCCCAGGGAACAATTGATTTCTCGGATAGCGCAACTAATAACGACTCTGCTCAGGCTGAGACAACTTTGGAGGCGTTCCGCAAGAATTTCAAGCCGCTCAATGAGGCTCAAAAGAGGTTGATGTATTTCTCAGTGAGTTTCCTCTTCACAACGACTGTTATATGGTTCTGTCGCTTATTTAGTTTCCAGTAATCCTGTTTAACTCTATCCGTCCGGATTTATTGCTATGTGCTGTGTTATATGGTGTTGTCAATATGTTGTGCTTGATCCAAAATAACAATGTGTATAATACTGTACTTCATATCATATTGTACATACCTACGTTGTCTCTTAAAGTCAAGTTCTATGCTGTCTTGCGCTAGTCTTCATGATGAGTACTTGTACTTGGACGCTTCACCTCTCAATTCCGGACTATACTATGGTAAGCAGCACACTATAAATAAGACAACAGATGAGAACAAATCAAGCTAGTCTTCCATCATCTCTCCCACCCTCAAGCCAATGTTCACAGTCATCGCAGCAGCAAGAGTGAAACAAAGCAGTGTTGGCCCATACTTGTCATAATAGAGTCCTTCTGCCCTTCTCGCCCTCAATCTATATGATCGATAAATGAATACCCCGGCCGAATAAGCAATTGCAATGAGAGCACAAAGGGTAAACAACGCAGCGCTGATCAGCCCCCGTGAATCCTCCGGAGATGTAAAATTAAGGAGGGTAGTGGCAATTGTTCCGATGAAAACCGAGATGTTCAGCCATTTCTGTTGTGTTCACGGAAACTTCAAATTTGTCGCAAAACTGGAAAATTGTGAAAACGCACCAAAAACGTTCTTTCAGCAGCAAAGTATACCTTTGGCTCAATCCGTACTGGTATAGAAATGTGCTTTCCTACAGGTGCGCGCCAATCTCTAGATAGTAGGCGATTTTCACCCGAGGAAGCTAGTGCGTCCTCCTCTCCATCTGCGTCTCTGATGGCGCCGTCATTCGCCTCGTCTTGTAATTGGTTTCTGAATGTCTCATCGAAAGCCGAAGATGGCGCCAGAGGGTTAATCGGAAGGGCATTGAGAGCAGAGCGCGTTTGGCTGAGACTTCGATCTTTAGTTTTCACCAGGAACGGTGTTCTCTCGTCTGCAGTCTCATCGGTATCCTCCACTGCATTTTCGTCGGTATTATTAGGCACAGAGCCATAACAGCCTGGATTCGGTTTCTTGCCGTCCGCAACTTCCGTTTGTCTCCTTTCCCTGAGCATATTCTCCCGATATGCAACTGCCTCCGCAACTTGGGTTTCCGTCAAACCCGTACGTTTATCCTCGTCGCGCGCAGGTGCACGAAGCATGTCGGAATCATCCTCGTCTTCCGATACAGGCTCGGTGTACTTTTCTGCATGGGGTGAGAGGTCCCGCGATGCAGATCCGGAACCAGAAGCAGCAGAAGACCCCTTGGACAAATGCACAGGACGCTCAATAACAGTGAGGTAACCAGTGTCGGGTTTTAGGATATCGGTGTCCACTAGACGTTTTGAGAAGGCATGTCAGATTCAGTATTAGCCCCAGCATCCTAGGGAAATCAGCCTACTTTGTGGAAGCCAAAATGGTACCAGATCTACACGGTTAGGAAGCAAAGTTGAGCAACCGTGTATGAATTTACTGTATCGCCATTCGTTTCAATATTCGTAGGCCAAAACCAAAACCACAGCATCAATGCTTACCTGAACTTTGGCACGGCTTCTACCAGATGTGACTGAACGAGATCCGTCACCCATTGTGGAGGTTCCTGTCCTAGCTGTGTCTGTAATTTTACTTCTAGAACACCATATCTTGAAACGAAAGCGATAGAAGCAAGTATCGTTAGTCGTTCGTTCAATTCATAGTTCTTCATCCAGACCGGGAGCACTCACTTGAACAGTTCTTTGTCATCGGGTGGAAGTTGTTCGAAGGGCCAGTCAATACCAATATCCGTCCGTCGCCAATTGTCACCTGAGCGCATTCGTCCATCCCAGTTGTCTTCCCGAATCATAGTAAGTTCGGTATCGAGTGAAATTCGCACTCGAGCGTCACCGGGAAGTTGGAATGCTGTTCGATTGCAGAAGGTTCGCATTACTAGTAATATGTGCATTGAGCTAATGGAACAAACAATACAGAGAAAATACGGAGAGCGTCAGATTACTTACCGGGGACCAACTTTTTTGTCAGTACTGCGTACTGCACCTCATTCGCTAACTGAATCATACTATCCACGTCCTGTTGCGTCTTCTTACCCTTCGCAACCAGCTGTTGGAAATCTTCATCGACTGTGTATTCACCTCTGAGAAACGCATTGACGAGGTGTTCCTTGACAGGGAATCGAGCTTTGACAGATTTTTCGCCAGTCCAATCCTCACGGTGCGTTTTACGTTCGACGAAAACCTGCGTTGTGGATCGTATGAGTAAGATGACAAATGGAGAAAATGACGACGGTAAGTGAAAAAGGAGGTCATTCGATAGTTATTTGAGCTCACAGTTTTGACGTCGGTGTCACCGTACCACCTGAGCCGGATAGCTTCTGCGCCTTCAGTTTTCTCCAAACGACCGAGGTAGAGCTCGAGGTCTTCGTTATCGAAATATATTGAAGTGATAGCTGAAAGATCGGGGTTGAGGGTCTATCAGGAGGATGCGCAAGAACAGTCAAATAGAGTACTAGAACGAACCGGAATCTTTTTGCTCGAAATCTTTATCGGAATTGAACACTGCAACGAGACATTGTCAATTCAACCTGAGGGCCAATGAGAAAGAGCAGTTTAAGCGGACCTAGCACTGGTAAATTCCTCAAAATAGCCAACTTGAGAGCAATGAGATTATCAGGATGGACCTTCAAATTAGGCATGAGCAAACAAACGCCTTTTCTTGTTTGAACCTCAATATATGCAAAACACCATACATACCCAGTACTTTGTGGTTTGTCTCACAAATGCACTCTGACTTCCGCCTGCACTTGCATCACCCTGTACGGGATGCCCACGGGTTCGAACAAGATCGTACAGCTTCGACAGTTTGACAATAAGAGCATCCCAGTTATATTTGTAGAATGGGCGCTTTTCGAGATATTCCGGAATAAATATGGGTTTGAGGAGGAACGATGTTTGTTTCTATGGGGGAAGAAGTATGCTGGATGAGGCTGGGCAGGTGAAGAGAACAAAAAGAGCTCACGTCGTGTTTCTAACAGTGAACGGATCCAGTCAATCAGAATAACTTTGATAAAAGAATGAAGAACCTTCAAAATTTTCATAAATCCAGTGATATTCAACTTGGTATATAATGCCAAGTCATGAACGTCCGCTACTAGATTCGCAACCTCCTCCTCCAGCAAATGAAACCTATTTTCGAGGGCGTCAAAAGATTCATCATCTGTCTCTCGGCCGTCAGATTCATCTTCATCATCCGAGCCTTCGTCCAAAACGTGATGGGATTCGCGTTGTTGGGATTCCGGATCTTGCCTTGAACGTGTGTGTCCGGATTGGTCGAGCTGTTCCTCTTCGAGCGCCCCAGAAACAAGTTGCTTTACGTCGCGTTCTGCATCCGTGATGCGTCGAGAGAGTTCAGACGTCTAGAAGTCCGAGAAAAAATGAGAGGAGTTGGATCATATGTTTGTGGACAATAACATACCTTAGCCCTCTGAAAATTATGTATTTTATCTAACTCTGCTTCGAGTCTCTCCGTGAATTCACGTTCGTCTTTGTCGTCCCACGAATGAGAAGTTGTGCGGTCCTAATAAGAAAAAAATTACAGTCAGTGGGATATAGACAATTGTTGGTTAACGGGCCAACCTTAAGTTCTCGCTTGAGCGAGTTATAGTCCAAGTAGAACGGGCGCCATTCATTGTACAGATCCGTCTAACATGTTAAAGTTCATTAGAAGGAGGAAAGCTTTCCCCGTAAACCGAGGATACCTACGCTGATCTTTCGGCCAAACTTCATCGTTACTGTGGAAGCCGTTCTATATTCTCAACAGGCTCAGCCAATCGAGAAAAGCTAGAATTTAGTTTGTAGCGAACGTGCGTAGCCGTAAGCGCTGTATTCAAACGGATTCCGGAACGGCATTTCCGGCCAGTCGCGACGCGTTCGATTTGACGCGTGAGCAATTGCTCTTGCACGACCTCACATGAGCTCACATGTCCTAGTACTGTCAAGACTTCCGAAATACCTACTAATGTACCACGTTATCTTTTTCTCACTACCATCGTCTCAAGCTTGAATTCTGTCACCTATGGTGACAACAGGATTCGTTGATTTTTCAATTATCCGGCCGAACTCGAACCTGTGACTCGAACTAGGATTTACACAACCGACTTGAACGCTGCTTTTGCTACTACGATGGACTGCAGTGCGCAATCTGGCCTGGTATCCATTGCGAGGATCGTATCTATATATGTCTGCTTTGGAAGAGGAGCAACTTCAATACTAACACTAACCGAGGAAGGGATTTCGCACAGCACGTCTCAGCAGTAGGGACCGCTTCAAATTTGACGTTGAGTCTTAGCTTGGCATATACATAGATGTTTGTTGCACTTCTAGTAATGCTTTATATTCAGGCTGAGGGTCTCAACCTAGATAAACTAATAGGGAGGTTATCTCTTTCCGATTCTCGAAAGTTTGTCAATGTTGGCAGCCGCTCAAATTCTTCTGATTCCCCGCTGTCTCTCGCTATACGCTAGTCATCGGTAGAGACGACATACGTGCAGTCGGCTCTTCAAGTCAAATTTTCCATGTTTGGTGACTCGTCGGCGTTTAATCCGTACTTGGACCCTCAATGTGGTTAGTCGTCGGGGAAATGCACGAAGGCTCGCAAGGTGTGACCATGCCTAATTAGACCTTACCTTGTATACGGTTGTCGAAGTCAGGACGTGTATGCATCAATATCAGGGCATGCTAGTATCCAACAACGAACCTCCTATGGCAAATGAACAGCGCAACCTATATAAGTAGATGGGTCTATGAGCAGCTTCCACTCAAGGGGGTGCTCAAATTTTACTGGTACCGCTGCCATATTTATTGATTCAAATAGCAAAGCGCTGAGCGCTGAGCTAAATACTTATGAGCGGCCAGCCTGGTCAACCTCAGAGCTCATTTTCAATCAGTTTGCATAACAGTGATGATGCGTTTTTGTAAAGATTTGGAGAAAATGCCTGCTCGCTGCACAAATAAACCAAAGAGGAGAGCAATAAAGCTGCTAAATGAGGTAGTGGCTCCAGCGCCTCATTAAGCGCCAACGCCCAAGCATGTGCATTTGTATTGAAGTCAATTTACCGTTTGCACCGGGAATTCGTTGGCTACAGGTATCTTGCGCCCAAACTTTGTTGGCTATCTTGCGCCCAAACTTTGTTGGCTATCTTGCGCCCAAACCACCATGTTCTTTGCCGCTTTTGAGGATATAAAAGCCCTTGGACTGACAAAAAGCATTCTCCTGGCTTTCTTTCTCTCTTTCGACGTCAAAAATTTCCTTCAACTCGCTTATTACCAAGGTGTAACATAAATCCCCGACCTCAACGGTCAAATACGCCATTTGGTGTATAACCCGGGCTACGGCTCGTATACTTCACTGAGATCTTTGTCCAACCCTTCAAAGGTAAGCATTTATTATCTTTTGTCATGAAGATAACGCTGACTGCCTTTTTCGCCGTTGTAGACTCGTAATTTGTAGCTGACGATGACATGGTTGTGAAGCCAAGCCTATTTTGGTAACTCCGATGAACCCCAAGTCCATATGGTCGCCGGTGCGTACTCACCAAAATAAACCGAAATTGAAAGGATTGACAAGTTGCTGAAATCCTCACCCTAGAGGATTTGTATTCAATAAAAATCTAGAGGGAAGCCTCATTTTAACCAGATGCAGATAATAGTACAAAGGAGGTTATACGCGATACATGGTAGCCAACGAGAATTATTTTAAGGTGGGTAAATATGTTGAGGGTATAACTATTCTGAAAGTCTGAAGCATAGTCGTCAATTAATCATAACAAAAGCAAGTTCAAGGCTCGATCCCGCATTGTTTCTCGCCAGTCCACTGTCCCTCCTGAGACGTCCCGTTTCTGCCATACCGCTTCCATCAACAATCTGGCTTTCATCAGATTTCCTATGCTCTCATCCTGAGCCTGAAGCCTTCCTTTAAGGAAGTCTCGATGGATAAGATCATCTGTCATACAGGCCGCTAGACATATAGGAAAAACTATCACACGATCGACATTCGAAGGCTGCAACTGGTGAATTAGTTGGACTACCCCGTCCACAGAGACACTAATGTCAGATACCCCTGCAAATCGTTCATTACTTGTCAACGACTATGTAATAGGAGACGGAGAGGATGGGGCTTACCAGGATTAGAGTCATGAAGAACCGTGTGAAGATACAATAAGGCAGTCGCGCGGAAGATGCTGGCAAGTAGTTTCCGCACTTCCTCATTTGGAAATATAACATCCGTTATTGAAGGTTGTAAGAGGTTTGGGTGCAGTGGCGCATCCTTCTCGAAGACAGGGGTGTCGGGTCTCTGGCGCAAGCGCTGTTCAACAATGTCCCCTCGATGGATAAGCTCTCTATAGTTTAAGGTCCCTTTGATTCGTTCCATGCTTTTCCAGTGAGCTAAAGCGGAAATCTCCGCGATCGCAAGCAGGGCGTCGTCAGGACAGCCCGTCAATGTTTCCATTGGAAGAGCTTGGGGGTGGGAGGGATTCACATCTGTAGACCATGCTGAATGGCTCAGAAGGCGTTGGTATAACATAAAATATTTGGGTGGGCGCATCGAGGTTAAACTAGCGAAGATATCTATCCACTGCAGAGGCAGATCAGTATTGTGAGTTTCATTACGATGGAAATTGAGCAACTAACCATCGTGCCTTTGACAGCTATCTGGGCCGAAAGGGACATGGTGTTCAACACTGATCTCGGGTCTTCTTCGTCCGGTAAACCAATTTGAGATAGCCAGTCCGATGCGATGCTGAGCACAGGCGTCCAGTCCATTGATCCTCCCGACATCTGCGAAAAGTAGACGAGATGCAATGCCGCGATGACGTCGCTTTCGTTGTACTGGCCTCGGATTTGCTGGGCATTGGCTAGTTGGAAATACGACTCGTCGTAAAAGTATTTTGCCGTCGAGTGATCAGGATTCGGGTCTGGTGCTTCGAGGCCTTCTGCTACTCTCTTTCGAGTGAAATGCAGACTGGCGAGTGCACATACGGCGTTCGTTACAGCTCCTCGCGGCTCTTGGACAATTAACTGCACACATTAGAAAGGAGGTTTCGAATGTGGTCCACAACTCACCGAATAAACTACGTTTGTTGTTGTGTTTCCCGCGAACAGGAAGTGGGCAGAACGAACGTTCTCAAAGTAATACATTACATGATTTTCCTGTATAGAATTTTGGTTGGAAACCACAGGGAAATTCAGCTCTGGAGGTGCGTGTACATTAAACTCAAACCCTCCGTTTGTTTGATGTTGGTGAAGGTTAACGACGGAGGAGATATCGTAGTCGTTGGAATCCAGGCCGAGATTCGGAAGTGTGGCTACTGGGGGGGACTGGAAGTATGAGCAATTTAAATCAAGATCGTTGAGATGTGGGTCACTGAAGGAAGCAGCGGGTAGCTGATGGAAATGCGGATTCGATGCACCTATATCAAACATGTGAGTCATTTTTCATCATATTGCGCTCTGGTCGTGGAGAACATACCGGGGACTCCGGGCAGAAGGGCTTCATGTCGCAGATGGTGTGGGTCCATGTATGGACTGATTCCAAAACCAAAATCAAGGCCCAATCCCAGAGAAGGTGAATTGGAGGGGCTGTTCGTGGTCGTCGCGGGAGCTGAGTAACGGTGCGTGTTCATTGGCCGTGTCCTCATCGGTCCCGTTGCAGCTGCGGCCTGGGCTTGTAGCATAGATGACCGCGGTTGACCCCGTATCAATCCTGCACGCGTCAATTGGGCTTTGATATCAGCCTTGTAAGCTTCTACGGCTTGCTTATCCTAGGTAAAGGGAGAAGTCAGTTCAATATGTCAACATGAACAATTCACAGGACCGACTGACCCGCATCCACTCTGGTCGTTTGGGCCCCCATCCCAGGCATTCGATCGTCAAACGTATACAAGTCCTGCATGAGTCACCTTCTCTCTGTTCGTCGCATTTCTGGTGAAGATAAGTCAATAAGATTGTTCAATGTCATGATAGCGAACGTACTTTGCGACGAAGTCGGCATGTCCTATGTATCTTGGTCATTAATTTCCACGCACAAAAATGATCTCATGTCAACACTTACCAACATCCACCTTTACTAGCCACTTGAGTTCGGGGTAAATCGACTGCGTTGCGATTTGGAGACGTTCGAGCACTGCTATTTTTTGAAGAAGTTCCCGGAGAGGGTGCCATCAAAGAAGTAGGCCGAGATATAGGAGAGAGACTAGATGAGGATGTTGCTGGACTAGTGCTCATAGATTTTGAGCTTCGACGAGACAAAGTCATTGTGTATATAGTGATGTGGTGGTAAAAAGTCAGGTCGGATGGGATGTGTGATCCTACTTTAAAGGGAACTTTTCGTATGTTGGGACTGATGGTGGATTGGTAGTAAAGGGTCTCAGCAATTACAACGTGTTTATACGAGGGAATGAATAGCCATATGAAAGGAGATGTTAGGACTCTGGGTTGATGGAGACTTGTAATCAAGTCGTCGTGTTATTATGCAGAGATTTAAGGGATATAGAGGACCTAGGAGAGGCTAGGACGGTGTACTTACCGGTGTAGGTAATTGCGAGGCAATGCGGCCTTGTTTCGGCAAACAAGAAAATGATCGGCCAGTTGAGCATGTGTAAAATCTTGAAATATCATATCTGGATCTATACTCAGAAGAAGCTACTCCGTAGAATTTCCTGTCACTATCCTTGGGTATCGGGCCTGCCCCACCCACTCTGAAGCTCAAACGCCAAACGGCAAAGAAACGAAACCGTGATCCTTGCAAATCTATGATCGTTCGTTGCCCACATTCTTTGAACCGCAGACAGTAAAACCGACGTCAGAAACCCCATGACGTTCAGCGATTCTCTCGTTCGCAGTCGTTGCCACAATTAACTTTCTGTCCAATCTTCGTTGCTCAAGCTCACAGCGACTGACAACTTAATTGTAGTCCGCCTTTTCCGTTGCTCAAGGTGACGTCGGCAGTGACTGACTACGTCTACTAACGACAAGGACGTTGAGAGAGTTATTACACATCTCATCTTGGACTGATGTTGCCACTACCAGTATTATAATTAGGCATTAGGGGAATTTAATTCATAAATCCGAATTTGAAGGATTCGGATCTGTAGGTGTACCCCACTTTGGAGATACATCCAGTGTCGGGCTCGTCGTCGCAGGCTAGCGCTGACTCGCAGCCGACGAGGTCCAGGGTCCTGCACGACGCGGATCTCCGCTTTCCGGTATCCGATAACTATCACTATAGATCACAGGGAGATAGGATACGGATTTTTCAAGTCCTGTAACGCATACGCATCCTTGAGGGAAAGTTGATCGATAACGAACATGGTTGCAACTGCCTGGTCGGTAGGTAGGAACCACCGAAACCGAGGAATGATCCATCATTTTCCATAAATGATTCATGTTTACAACGTCGTTTGGGCGATCGCAGAATGTAACTAAAAATGACTGGATATTGGGTCGTTATGAGTTACATTAATTGTACAAAACGGTAGCACGTAGCATATGCAGATGATACCAGGTCATAACCGAGAGAGCATGGATTTGGACATGAGATGACTGAGTGGAAAGCAAGAAACAGAGATTTAGAAATTTTACCAGAAATTTACAGACAGAGGTAAGGTTCCAATTATTGAGATTACAAACAAACAAGGTCTTCACGTAGAGAGGTAAGCATGTGTCTGGTTGGCTGGTTTGACTTCTCAAACCAGCAGCATTCTCGATTCGCGAAGTATCGATCTCCAAGGAACTTCCTTGGGCTTTTGCGACCCTACATGTAGATTTTGAAGTAGATCGAGGATACCACGACAATTCCCTACTTCGCCTTCATCCTTCAATTGTTTGAGAAGGAACGCCCGTTTGGTTGGCTTGGTGGTGAGGGCAGCGCAGACGAAGAAGGCGAATACAGTGCTGCGCACGACAACGTGCTTGACATTGACCTTGGACTCGGCAGCCACTCGCTCCAAAGAGACAACAGCATCATCAACGGCTTCGCTGATTTCGCGTACAAGTGGATGGTCGCCTGAGACAATAGTACGGAGATAGACGATAGCAGAGGTGCGGAAGACCTCCGAGGCTAACAACCGAGGAACATCGTCTTGGGTTCGCGGACGTAGAGGTGTAACTGATGGTGCGAGGTGCATTTCTATATCTTCAGCTCTTCTACTGAGTTCGACGATACTAAGGGACCCGCTTTTCGCGCGGTGTTCCTTCCATACATGGAGCTCGGATATTTTTGCCAAAGCCCAGACGATGCGATTTTCACAACCCATAACCGATAACATGGAAAGGGAATCAGAGTCATCTGAAATTTCAGAGAGTCCACTTTGGTTGGAAGGATTGTAAAGCTCGTGAATGACTTCTACAAAGTTGGGTTTTTTCATCGTCGTCACAGAGGCAAGGACATCAAACCAGAAGGTGGTTTTTATGATGAAGCGCTCCTTGTCTGTAGAGTTCATAAGAGCATCACGATAATCCAGGAATCGACTGCGGTCATTTAGGATGCTGTTTGAATAAACGGAGGCAACATGAAGCCATCGTTCCCAGTCACCGTTACCGCCGTCAAAGAGGAAAGTGGATATGATGTTCAACGCTGCGAGAGCATCGTCGTCGTCAAATTGTTCCTTTGCAAAGCTAAACATCTGGAGAAGCTCGTCATAGCGTTTGCGCGTCTGAACGTCTTCAAGCGCTTGTGCCATAGGCGCCTGCGAGCGCTGAACATGCACTAAGGCCAAAATACGCGCAGCGTTTCGGGCGACACCTTCCTTTTCAATGACATTTTTGAATATCTGAGGAAGGAAGTATTTGTCTGCCAGTTGGTATTGTAATGCGGCAACAGTATTCATGTAATGATTTGCCAACTCATCCAGATCACCGTCTGCAGTTAGTGGTCGCGTTGGATGAGTCTGTTGTGATGGATAGTTCTGGTCAGTTGGATCATCCAGGAACACTGCTGTGTACGAAGACCCAAAGCGACTGACAATTGTTGGAGGAACATTTGGCCGTAACTGTGACTGGGGTGGTTGTAGAGGGGGCGGAACAATCATAAAATGGTGTTGCGAAATTGCATATGGTGGATGTTGTATCATATTTGGAGTATACCCTGCCAGAAGGAGGGGAGTTGAGTACTTTACATGAATTTACAGTATTTAATATGGGTACAGGGGAGTCTTACATTGAGGGTTTACTAAGCTAGTGGAATTATTTGGGGGAAGCGCATGCAGGTAAGGTTCGTTGTGCGGAAAACCATCTTGAGTAGGAGCTCCAAAGGAAGGCGTGTTTCCAGCCGGGTGGCCGACCGGAGGCAGAACTGGGAACGAGAGATATCAGGTTGCTGCTAGCCATGAAACAAGGAAGCAGCTTACTCGAGTTTGGATGACCGGGATGGCCTTCAAAATTGGCTGGAGGACCACCGGGCGCTCCAGGAGGAGGATATGGCCACTCTTCACGGACGTTGGAGATAGGACCTTGCCGTACGATTTCATCAGTAAGTACGAGGAGCTGCGATGGGGGGCTCTCGGTAGGTTCGTTGTAGTTCTGGGTGGAGAGATGGAGAGTAGGAGGTTCCTGTTCAGGAGCACGAGGACCAGAGCCAGAATGGCCCTTGATCATGCCTTGAGAGGCAAGAAAAGACTTGATTTTATCACGAAGCTCAGTAACATTGTTGCTTTCCTACGAGCACCAATACAGAAAGTGAGATACGGCCTTATCAGGGTTAGAGACCTTGGATAACGTACTCTGAGCCAGTCTGGGCGTTTGGCACCAAAACCGAGGCACTGAAGACGAAGCCGAAGGCAAGTCTCGCATCGTCCCTCAGCATCTGGGCGCTCATCGCATTTCTTCCCAACGCCACATCATTAAAAAAGGCAGTAAAAATAGAGGAAAATCGGAGGAAATGATTAGCGACGATTCCTTGAGGAGATTGAGGGTATACAAGTTACCTTTCGACGGATTCTGCACGTGTAGCAGCCAGACTTAGCGCGCACAGCGCCTTTAGCTTTGGGCGCTCCGGCCTTCTTCGTCGTCGGTTTGGGTGAAGAGGCGGGAGGCATCTTTGAGGGCGATATTAAAAGGCTAGGACGATACCGGGACTACTAGTAGTAGAAAAGAGGAGAGAAAGGGAGAGCAAAAACCACGATTGGCAGAGCGAGGCGAGCGGCACTAGATGCTTTGAAGAAAAGGCTGGCGTTTATGTATGGCGCTAATAAACGACAAACGAAGACCTTGTTTACACGTCTTTGTAGCTTTTTGCGAAAAACTCTTTGTCAGCGCGGTGGCTGGGGTCCTTCCCTCTTTGGACATCCTTTATCCTGCTTTATCTCATTCCGAATCAACGCAGATTCTAAAACAGACTAAAGAGTATTCCCACCAATATTCAATGAATGCTACACCAAATAAGTATGTATTCGAAAGAAATTAAACCTCTTTTTTGGCTTGTTGGATTCCAAAAGATTATTTCATGACAATGCATTGACGAGGCAGTGGTCTCCCTTCACAGGTATATGCTCCAGGCACTGCACACGAAAAGACCAGTGTTGGAGGAGCTTGAGCGTTAGAGCTTTAGAGGGTCAAGGGTGGGTGCCATTGAAACAGGATTTTCTCACAAACCGTCCTCGTCGGTGGTGCAGTAAGAACTTCAGTGCTTGCCTTCATCCCTACAGAAGTTCGAAGTCCAACATCACATCAATTCCTGAGTCCCAACTCAGGAAATAGATGTACCCTTCCATCTTGTCTAAGATGGGCAAATGAACGAAGGGTTCACCCGCCTTCAACGGGGTTGTAGTGGTGTTTTCACCGAAAACACAAGTTATGAAACTTCCATATCAGCCAGGAAAGAGCGTATACGGCGACACCACCTCGATTGCACCGTAGCAACAGAAAGGGTTGCCTTTGATCAATTGGAAGCACAAAAACTTGGTATAACCTATCGTACATTGTTTGGATTTAGAATAATAAGAAAAGATTTCCAACTTTGATGAATACAGACAGATTTTTGACGGCAGTATAGAAAATCAGTTCCGTGTAGTAGAAGTGATAGAAATGAGAGGTGGAGAGAGAGAGAGAAAGATGGATGGTGGACAATGAAACTTAATGGAACGGGAGAGGCACGCGGAGTGCGTACCTGTGCGTACATAACAACTTATTCCAAAAAGATGTGGAATGAAGAGAAGTGCAACCAAAGACGAATAAGATTAAGGATACGTCTGCGAAGCACCTTTACGATTGCCCAGTAGAAGAGACTTCCTCGCGGTTGGTCCCGGATCCACCGCTTGCACTCAATCTTCGCACTTTGCCTTTGATTCCACCAGAAGTCGTGAAGCCAGAACTATGTGGACTTGTATCCGGATTCGATGCACCTCCTGATGGCGGTGCCTTTGCGGTATCACCAGAGAGTGAACGACGTGCAATCAGTGCACGAACAGCACCTAACCATTTAATCTCGTCCTCCTCAGTAGGCGCGCACAGTAACAAGGTTCTTTTGGTTGTTATTATTTTGAATGTATGGGCAGTGGATGGTCCTTCACTGCCACCGCCTTCGAAATTGGGAGGTGATGATACCGAAGGAGGATAGTGTGGACGATTAGAGACGACGTCGTATTCGAGCGCATCTAGAATGTCGGAAAAGGGAAATTGGCGATGAGGTTTAGTATCCTGCAAGCAGACAAGATGGTGAACATAAGATCGTGTAGAGCCATCATGCAATATAAACATACCATATGGCTAGCCGAATATATCAGTTTTTCTCCAGACATAACAAACCAGCGTTTCCGCCAATTTCGTCTCTTGGACCCACACTTCATCAAGTAGCCAGTCAGCACTACTTTACTAGGGTCCTTCGGTGACGCAGAGGGCTGTGACTTTGAGGGCGAGAAGCCGATCACAGGTCGGGTTTGCGATGATGTCGAATATGTACGTTGTGCTGATTGTGCTGACGGCGAAGCATCTTCCGAGTCGGACGAGGTGGCATTATGGGAAACAAACGAAGGAGGGGAAGGTGTTATCGGCAGAGGTGTGGAAGGATGATTCGACGCTCTGGGTATCGGTATAGGCGCAGAAGTCGAAGTTTGAGTTGAAGAAGCGTGCAAAGCCTGTCGAGCCTCTTCAATTGCGGTCACCCATTCTTGAACTTCAGCGGGAGTCTTGGCTTGAAGATAGAACGTTCGCACAGGCGAAATTAGCCCAAAGGCGTTTTCGTGTTTCTTGAGTGACACTTGGGTGCAGGAGTGCACATCGCTGAGTTCAAGCAACCGCAACAACTGGTATTCTGCTGCCGTCTTATAATACGCGAGATGTGCCGGCCTTAGCACAAACCAACGCTTCTTCCACGTCTATAAATGATATTGAGGAGTGTTTTGTAAGTCAAAAAGGAACAATTCGAACCTTTCTCCGCTCGCCCTTCTTCCAGAGATATCCAGTTTTGATCACACTTTCATCTATGGAGCCTTGAGCATGACCCTCGCCCACTTGTGCAGTTTTCCAACCGCCTTCTCCTTCATCGTCATCATCTTCGGAATCCTCGCCACTTCCTGACCGACGTTCAGCGATGGACGACAGCGGTTGTTGCTGCAGAGAACCAGGTAATATTGTCCCAGATGCACCAGAAATCATGCCTGATGGAGAAATATTCCAGTCTGGCGTTGGGATAGAGTCAGAATCGGACTCGTTGCCAGATACAGTAGGAACAGTAACAGGCGGCGGAGGCTATATACGGGTAATAAATGACTTAGTGTCTCAACTCCCGTTTGGATTTTCGACTCACTTTGCTGTTTCTCGCTACTGATGATATAGACAGCTTACGGTGAACTTCCTGAGGAGATGGTGGTGCGGCTGAGGGCGACATGAGTGGTCACAACGACGGACGATGGTAACTGCTCATCACCACGTGATAAATAATGCAAGGCAGGCTTTATACAGAGGCTTCTTGTGACATTGGCACATCAAAAACCTTCAAAACAGTTCAGAACGTACTATTATAGACTCATATGCGAGCAGCCGAACGGGGCAGACACTGATGTAGGTTTCCTTTATTTTTCGGTGATCTAATGCGCAGAGTCAGACGTTTCCGAGTCAAAACTATAAGTGATATTGAGGGTGACACGAGCGTATCAGGATGTATTTGTTGTATACATCGACGTCTCAGGCATGTATGAACCGAATGAAAAGTCCCAACCAAAATATCTATCCGTTCCTATCATCTATGCCCAAATCCTCTCTGTTATTATTCATTGTCCCTCTTACTGGCTCCCCGACATAATATCTTCGTGGCGAACCTAAACGACTCCTGCTATCTAGGACTAAGTCAGCTTGGGGAAGGAATATGTTGCGGAAAAGTGGTTGTCGTACGGTTCATATGATATTTGCACTGGCCTATATACCCAGCTCGTAATTGGAAATATACTTTGCGTAGTACCTGCAAACTACTTCCACAGCATGACATCCTACATTGCTCGGATATAAGGGAACGGTGAACGTAGCAGAGACAACACAGACCATCGTACTGTAAGTTCTAGTGTAATCGTATCACAAAAGAGGAAACTTAGCGGAGCGACGCTGGGGCGGATCAGTATTAAGCGCTTCATCAGATATAAGGAAAGCGATCGCCGATAATCGATGGAAATCGAATCACGAGCCTTCGCAGATTATTCCCCCAAAATCTCCGTACCCCAAAATTACATCTTCTTCTTGTGCATCCATCATGTCCCAAGCTCAATTCGATAAAGCTGTGGAGATTGTTCGGCTTCCCAAGGGAGACAGTCCTATTCAGCCCTCGCAAGAGGACCAGCTTTTTGTGCGTTCCCCATGTCAAGAAATTCTTATTCTAAACGAATTTTTCCACTATCGTTGATACAGTTCTACAAGCATTTCAAGCAAGGTTTGCCTCGTTTACATCCTCTCACATGTTCTCAATCTTACCATCCATCTTGGGTAGCCACCGTTGGAGATGTCAATACCCCACGTCCAACTGGATTCACTGATTTCAAAGGTAAAGCTATGTGGTATGTTCAGGTTTCACAGCGTTATTTTCCCAGCCAACCTGAACTTTAACTATCCTAGGGATGCTTGGAATAGTGTCAAGGGAATGTCGAAAGAAGATGCTCAGAAGGCATACGTAGATAAATTTAAAGAGGCAGGTCTTCTGAACTCGTCCATGATCAATAGCGTTGTGTTTTTAAAAGTCACTTTCTCCCGACGCAGCTGGCAGGAACCACAGATAAAGGGAAGGACTTTATTGCACAGGTCGATGCGGCGCAGTAGTTTTGCACTCTTCGATCTCCGAAATCTTAGAAACCATGTACAAAGAGTATCGTGCAATCAATGTGTGTACAAGTACGGTACGGTCCCAAGTTTTCGGCGTAAGGAACTACTTCAAGTCCGATGCTTCTCTTATTCTTTCAAGTACTGGTCAGATTCTCCCAAAAATACTTAGTTCAAATGCCTCGGTACTGCCTTGACCTTCGAGCTGTTGAGCGAGAGAGCAAATGAAAATAAACTATGATCGAGGAACAGAAACACGGCCACCCACTTCTCATCACTCGCCGGGTTTCGAATTCTGTGGACGTGTGGGCGTCAGTCAGTATCTTTTCCTTGTAAAAGGGACCTCGAACACCCAAATAAAATCAACAGGACTGATGCGGAAGGTGTGTCAGTCCAATTCAAGTTACTTCTTGTGGCGCAAAAGTCATTTTTAGCGACGGGGGAAAACGACGAAAGGTGTGCCAGACCACCACGATGCTTGAGGTGTCTAAGTTACACCGTAAGTTGCATCAACTTTGATTCCTTCTATACCACAACAACATTTGAATCCTTCTCTACCACAACTCGATTTAGAGATCTGGTATCAAGTACGATGAATAATACTGCGCTTGACCCACAATCCTACGCCATCCAGTGGCCTGGGTTCAAAACGATCGCCCATTGCAACGTTGCACACAAGAATACAAGGCTTCCAGGCTACATGCTTGCTGTTTTATTTCATTAAATCCTTACTCAAATCTGCGATGTTTCCGGGCGTCTGGTGGGCGGCAACTACTGCCGCATTCTACTAACCTTCACTCCGCGAATCGTGTTCCACTTGAGGTGGGAAGGGAGAGATAGCCAATCCTAAATGGATGTTCTCGCCCTTCTAATCGCAGCCTGTGACGTCGTGCCCATATAACGTGCGTTGTTATGATCCTTCCCCCAAGTGGACGATCCAGTGTGTATTTCTGTCTGCCTAGATGCCGCGCTCTGCACGGCGGAAGACCATCTAGTAGTTCTCGGTATTCATACTAGTAAGCGAGGTACAACAGCTACTCCCAGTCGGAAAGATGCGTCAATGAATCCGCGTAAATAATTTCGAGACATGTCTAATACACATCTTTCATTGCTCGAGTCCGAGTCTCCTTGGCCTCCCAAGGCTTAGAGTTTGATTCTAATGAATCATCGCAACTCGGGGGGGCTCAGATCTGTCAATTTTCCATCAACAGACAGAATACAGCAAAGTTTGAGTAAAGTAAGTAGGTGGGTTGAAAGTCATTGACTCCCTATCACGATGATTTTCATTCAACTAACTGCTTCGAAAGCCAAGTTCCGCGTACTATTTCCTCCATTTCTTTGGGCTGTTGAATGTAATGAAGATCAAAACAATCTACCACTCATAATTCGAAATCAATCAGTCACCAAGGTTCATGTTGGAGGTAAAGATTACAGATAACCAAGAGAACGCTGACTGCGTAGAGAGGCACTCTTGATACGAAGCGTCTGCTTAGACGATTTGTATATTTGGTAGGCCCTCACGGTCGTGATTTCTCCATGATCAAAATTTTCTCCTCGTAGGAACCTTTTACAGTGTTAGTACTTGTGCTATGAGTCTGAAACATTTATGTCACCATCTCCATATGGTCTTCGACAATTCTGCGGTTTGCGCACCCTTTGCTAAGATCTGTACGCATCCCCATGATCCACCGAAGTATCAATGTTCTTTGAATGGAGAAGGATCTGAGCGGTTTCAAGTTGGAATTCCATTGAATACTCGTATTTAGTTCGAATTACCCATCATGAAAATCTTGAGTAGCTGGGGTATAGGGTTCAAGAAAAAACTGCACAACAGCCAGTCTCCATTTTTAGCGTAGTACTTCATCGATTTACCTTTGGGTTACTGGCTGCATAGGGAAGCGAAGTGTTCAGGCCCCTCAGGGTCAGGCAAATTTGAGATAGCATTCTATGACAGTCTATAACTTATCCTGAACCCGCGTAATTTTTATTTTCTATTAAGTCTTTGGTAGTTTGTAGTCTGTGGATACATCGATAACTAGAACAACATGGGTCAAGCTAGGTAGATTTACATACAGTCTCAAATCAATTTCATTATCCAGCCACCTTGTTCGAACAATAAAAGGAAAGGGAGAAAGACGATCGTGGATGCGTCGTGAAAGTCATCAGATCAAACATTTAAAAAAACGTTAATAAAAAGGTTAATAAATTGTAGCTCGTCCGAATTTCAATCCGCTCTTTGCGAAGAAAAAAAAGGGCGAGTATACTGTAGATGGCTGGATAGTGAGTAGCGAAAGCGAAGAAGAACCTGATGTCCGAAAATTCAACACCTAAAATAAAAGCAGTGAAGAAAAACCTATGAGTATGAGAGTGAATCTAATCCTGCCGATGGTCTGGATTGGCTACAAAGAGGCTGGGCCGTGTAGTAAGCCCATAATTGACAAGAGTTTTTCTTTTGTTAGACCTCTCCTCGTGTTTTCGAGTGTTGGTTGGGGATGGAATAGACGGATCCTGGCTCATCCGCTTCTCATATTCTCGAATGCGCGCTGCAACTGCAGAGCCCGTTGGCGCACGGATAGGACGTGCGCCAGTGTTTATTGACGTGTTCGATGACGTGGCAGTGGTTGGTTGAGATACGGGAGGCGTTATCTCAGGTGAAGCAACTTTGGAAGGTAAGACAGGAAGTTCCGGAAAAATGATGGACTTTTGGAATGTCATTTCTACTGGAGATGCGACGTCGAAGGCAGACATATCAACCCCGTGCACAATACCTCGACCATCTTCAGGAAGCCATCCCGTACTGTTGCTATCATAACTACCGGTGCTGTCGTGAGTGCCATGACTACCTGTTCTTTCGCGTTGAACAACATCGACCTCTCCGGCCATGCGTTCAATTGCTTCAGTATCCGCGGTGCGAAGTGATGAAAGTGATTTTCCATGTTTCCCTTTGTAAACTTTGGACCCACTTCCCCTAGATAAAGCGCGTTTGATGGAACCGGCGGAATTGGATCTGTTTGAATTGGGCGAGTCGTGTTCCGGAGAACCAGAATGTTGGCTTTCTTCAATTGCGACAAGTCCACCTAATCGGGGTGGAGGATTTGGATCTCGGATATCTGGCATACCGCCTAATTGCTTTGAACCACTTGGCCCTCTGTCAAGAAGACTAGTACGCGAGAATCGCGACCACCATGAGTTGCTGCGTCGTACAGAATAAGAATCAGGATTAGGGTTATTGGCATCTAGAAGAGATGATGGTCGAGGACTGAAGGAGGTACGGGAAGTAACCTGAGAAATACTGTTGAAGGGACTAACGCTGTGCTCGTGCTCGTGCTCAGACACGGAACTCGTGTGGTCGCTCTGTGAATGTGTCGCGCGGGAAGCTTCCGTGACTGGACTAAGGCTGTGGACTTCAAGAGGTAGCATAGTTTGGATTTGAAGCGGTTGATTAGGTCGAGGAAAGGCTCGCCTAGACGAAGTTGAAACAGCGGGCAGCTCGGCGATAGCATTATCGTCACTGAAAGGATTTGAAAATGGGTCGTGATAGGTAGTTCCACCAGAGTAAGGTGCGATATCTTGCTCGAGATCGCTCACTGCACTCAATGTACTGGTATAACTAATACCCCGGTTATGGGATGGGCGACCGATAGAGCCGCTATATCCCCGTGCAGCGGCACCGACGAACCCTGTCTCATCGTCTCCCATCAGCGCCGCACCGTCTGAGAAGGGGTCGGATTTCTCTCTAAAAGGGGTTGCTAAGCTGGCGTAGCTGGACGAGCTGCCCTCACGGCCTCTGAGTTTCATGAAGCTCATCAGAGACCACGAACTGTCACCAGTATGATCCCTCTTCCGACGACCGTACCAAGGTCCGAAATCTCTAGTATCCTCATCGGCCAGCATATCCCTCCTTGCCGCGGTCGGGTGAGTTTCGGATAGGCCAACAACACCACCGGGTACAGCGGTGAGTGCTCCACCAACTTTAAGGTTCTTCAAAACATTCCAACGCTCGCTGTAAGGCCCTTTTTCTCCACTAGATCTAACAGCAGGAAGCCCGGCCTCCGGATCATTCTCGTTGAGTAACGAGAAGTGGTTTTCTTCAGCAGCATTGTTTCTCCTCCGTCTCACATAGTAAACGACAATTACGCCGGCCACCAAAAAAGCGAGAATTCCAAGAGCAGTTCCGAGAACGACCCCCTCGGTTTTCCCGTTGTTGCTGTCACTGTCGTTTGTTCCTGGGTCACCATTCCCCGGCTTGTTAGGATCGCCGGTGGACGTAGGTTGACCGGTACCAGTAACTCCAGTTCCTGACTGGTTATCTGTTCCTGTGCTTTGACTACCAGTGCCAGTGGTGATTTGAGTCGCCCCAGGAATACTTTGAGTGATACTAACAGATGTAGGTGAAGGTGCACTATAGGTTGAGGAGAAGGAACCTTCCCCAGAAGCACCGGACGGATCGTATATAATAAGAGGTATAGAAGCAGGTGCAGACACGCCGTACCCTAGTGAAGTTTCTTATCAGTGGGGTGTGTTGGTTTTAACGCGAAGGAAATGCTCACCGAACCCGAAAATCACGTCAGAGCCATAAGAAACGGCAAAGTGGTCCCTCCGTTGGCCTACTTGGGATAGGGCAGATACTTCTGACCAAGTTGGTGGATCCGATGTTAGATCCAAAGCCCATCCATCACTATATGTTGTTTGAAAGGTTGCATCGGATCCACCTTGTATAAGTATTTTGCCACCATCAATCAACACTGCGGCAAACGCTCGTCTTGAACCAGGAATAGTCCCTTCTGCGGTGACCACAGTCCACTCGAAAGACGAAGCCGTGGTATCTAGAGCCCAGATGGTTGAAAAATCGACCATAGAGGAGGAACTCGGTTCGTAGCCTCCAAACACAAACATAGTACCATTTGGAAGAATGATCGACGCATGACCTGTGATCCCGGGAGGTCCACTGGTAGGTAGTTGGGTGAAGGATGGAACGGCTGGGTCGAACGCATAGTGGTCTGAGAACGCGATCCCTGAACCGTCAGCCTTTTCTCCACCAACTATGAACACAACGCCCTCAATTGAAGTTACAGCGCTATGTCGAATGCGTCGGATTGGTTCATTAGCCCAAGACATGGCCTCTTGTATCCAGGATGGGACAAGCCGGTTGTAAACATTCAACAGCCATGCAGAATCTGCTTGAACTGTGAGTACAGTTGGTGAATTGATAGCTGGTACTCCGCCAAATAGGAATATTTCCGAGGTGTTGGTGGCAGATATCGTATGCCAAGCGACTGCTGGACCAGAAGATGTAGAAGAATTAGAAGAGCTGCTGATAAGCTGCCATGGAGGGGAAGAAGGGTTAAAAGAAGTTGATAAGGAGAGGTATAATAGGTCATCGTCTATGGGTGCTGTTGTATAGGAATATGCATTGTATTGGTCGGTTCTTCCGCCTTGGACAAACAATGCATCATTAATGATAGCTGTAGCCTGGCCCCATCTGTAGAACATATCAAGTCGAGAAGGCGATCAAAAGGACAATGGAAACATGCCTCGGTAGGGCAGTATAAGCAACTGCCTTCGAGGCGACTGTAGCGAAAAGAACGACAAGATATTGCAAATGCTCCCAGTTCATATCCAAGCAAGCAGCGGAAAATTTTCTTAGATTTTGAAGGTTGGAGCAGGAAACATGGAATTGTATTCGTGACGATGGTCGTGATCAGTTCGTGAAGATAGTGGTTTATCGGTATGTGATTTAGTGGAGTGTTCCTAAGGGAGTTCAGGGCCTTCAGGCACCTTCGCTTGGAAGCTTCCCACGTGGCGGCATTTCAACCAAGGAAATATAGCTTTGACCAAAAATCACTCGTAAAAACTGAAGACAAAATTCTAGAATTCGTTCAATCTATGTAACAATATATTCGTATGGAGTACATTTCGTAGTGCAAGCATGATTATAGTCAAAAAGTAATACCAGATAAGACAGTCCAGATGCAATAATTCCAACAACCAAAATCACGTAGAAGCTTGAGCAAAGGCAATAGCAACGTTCTATAACAAAAGCTTAGAATGCACATGGAAACAAAACGACAGTGTAAAAACATACCTCTGAATGACTCAGGGAAAGAAGAACCTTCGAAACACCCTTCTCCGAGGCCTTGGTTTTCGCCTCACCGTGCAACACCACAGTAGGAACCCCGTCCTTGTCGTTCACAATTTCAATGTCCTTCATCGGCGCAGCAGCTCCCTTGGATTTCACGCCAAGGGATTTGAAGACAGCTTCCTTTCCGACCCATCGTGCAGCGAATGAGGAGGCGGGAGATGGTTGTGCGCTACAGTAAGCAATTTCGGCGTCGGTGAAGTTTCGGGAAACAAAGTTAGGGTTGTGCGAGGGTACGGATGAGATGAGTTCTGCGATGAAGATTATGAGATTTTTATCCCAGTAAAGACACAACACTGGACGTACCTTGGTCAACTCCGACACCAACGAATTCCTCAGAGCATGAAGCGGACTTCTTTAAGGCATCCGCGGCGAGCACTTCAGAGACTGTTTTGAAGTTTGCTGTGTCAACATGTATCGGGGCCTCCATCTTGGTAGTATACGCGAAGGAGCCAGACTTAGCATCCGGGCGAGCACGAGCCATGGAGTTCATGAGAACCTTGTCCTCGAGCGCCAGTGGATATGGCGGCAGCTCTTTGATTTGGACGAGATTGTTCTTGATCATCATCTCGCTCATTGCCTTGTAGCTCAACTTGGCACGGACAGCTCGACGTTCCTTGTATGCTTCGTAAACGGCGGGGTCGATTGATCCAAACAGGTAACGAGGATGTAAAGCGAGCAGTACGCCTCCAACTTGACCGAAACCGAACGACGACTAAGGACAGGCACTCAGCATTGGGCTCTTATTTGAGCTTCGACACGTACCATGATTCCTGCGCGTATACCGTCGGTACGAATGGTCTTCGACGGGAACATCAGGTAGCTACGCTTCTGGAAGTGGTCGTCGACATTGCTAGAAGGGACATTAGTATCCATTGAAGGACAACTGTAAGTTTTTGAACTCACTCCGCGTTCCTATTACCAGCGATGACACCAGTGTTGATTGAATCAAGGAGGCCAGATATCTGCCAGGCAGCAGATCCACCTTTGGCGTGACCTAAGATATTCTTCTGCGCCATTATTGGCACAATATTACCAGGGGTACGTCCAAGATTTGTGAAGATAGAATTCCAGATATGGGTCTCGTTTTCCTCCTATAAGGATGGTCAATACCAGATAATAGGAAAACTTTCATGTTGACTTACATTTGCTTGTGTGCTAGTACCGTGAATGGAAAGCACATTGATGTCGTCAACGGTGAGACCCCAGACAGCCAAAGCGCGACGCAGAGGGGCAATATGTGGGTCACTTCCTTCTAGCATACCGTAAGTAGCGAGAGCCTCTTTCTCCTGGCGTGCAGCTTCTTGTTCAATGGTAGCAACTCTAGACGCATAATACTCCTCGTTCACAGTATGCCCAGAGGCTTTCTGAGCCTCTAGCTCGTCCTGCAGTTGAAGATGCTCGTGAGCAAGCCATTGCGAGACTTGTGAGCGTCGGAATGACAGTTGGCGGGAACGGTATTTCAAATCCAGAATAGGGAGAGGGTGTTTGGATGGGACTTGACGTGCTACGGTAAGCGATCCGCGTCCGGGGGCAGGAATCGATCGGCCAGCTTTGTCACTATGCAAGCGGATATTAGTCAATGAGAAGGATATAAACTTTGACTACTCTTACGTGGAGGTAGAAGTGAATGCAACGATACCGCGAACGGGGCACCCAAGTTCCAAAGCAGTCTTTGCGCTCATGACAATGTGGACAGCAGTACCCTGCGCTTCCATGAACTGATAAAACATGTAAGTAAAAGTGAATTAGACCTGTGAGAAGCGACTTACTCCTGAACGAGTACTTGCAGTTGGTCGGGACATTTCTGTTGGCTCACGACCCATAGCAAATTCGGCATCTGCGTTACTTGTAGCCTTCATGTTTGCGAACTCGTATGATCCTTCCTCGCTTATATCGTCGAAACCACCAGCAATCATGACCTTAGCTTTACCCGACAGGATTGTGTCACAAGCGATTTCGAGAGATTGCAAAGCGGTAGCACTAATAGGGGTAAGCAAAGGCGGAATCAAGTTATGGAGAGTATATTTACCAAGCACCGACAGGGATCTTGACCGGACCACTCGATGATAGAAGCAGAAGGTTAATCCATCCAGCAGTCGTGTTTATGAAACTATAATTTCACAAAATTAAGACAGCGATGGAGGAAATGAAGAAAAATAACCCACGTTTCTTGCAAAATGTCGTTCTGTACCTCTTTCTCGTCGCGACGGTCGGTGAACATCTTCGCCAGACTGACTTGACCACCCATACCGCTACCAAGTGACGTCCCGACTTCAGATGGATGCACGTGTTGATAGAGTTCATACGGATCCGTGATACCGGACATGTTGAGGGCTTCGGCAGTTGAGACCAAATTCCAGAGGGTGACTTGATCGGTTTGGGCAATAATGTCTTCAGGAAGACCGTAGCGGCCAGCGTACCATCCAGTAGGAATTTGGCTTGCGACTTTGCGACTGAACGAGAATGATTTGGGCACGAATACACAGGCACCCTTTTTGAGCTTGAAGAACCATTGACCTCCTTCTCCGGCCCAGATATCGCACTTGTCGCCGTGCTGGAGTTTGAATTTGGAGGCTTCATCTGCGGTGACTTCTATGGGCTCAAGATCATGGATCAACTCGACCTCTTGATTGAAGATCTTCTTATTTGGATCATAGCCACGGAAGAGCTCGGGTTCTGTAACAGTCATAAGCAAGAGACTTGGTGAAAAATAGAACAATCTTACCAATCAAACGAATGCCTGCATGGGCAAGGATATCTTTTTCGTAGCGTCCCTTGACGTCCTTGTCGTCGACTGGTTCTCCACTCTTACTGTCGACCCAACCAACATACAACGTGCCATCCTTCAGACGCCCGTCGAAGTGCTTGATGTATCCCATCATCCAGGCCATCTCGATAGCACCCTCAATTGTGAACTCTCCCCGAGCTTCCATTTCCCAACGGGTACGAGCGCTACCCCAAGGTCCCACTTCGGCGGAACCAGTGATAACCATGACCTTGTCCAAGTCAAGCATACCCCGAAGCTTGGTGACATCAACAAGAGAGTCTTGGGATTCGAGGGCGGGGAAGTCGAATCGGAAGTTAGCACGAGGGAGGACGTCCACAGTTTGAATCAAACGCTCTGCATCAACACCATTGAGAATCTTGAAGTCAGCAGCATTGTCACGAGCGATAGCACGGCGCATGTCACTCTTTTTCGTAAGCGAGGTCCTAATACGGGTCGTGATATCGGCGAGGTCTGGAAGACGATCCATGCCACCATTGAGATCAGCCCAAATGGGTTCCACTTGAGTGATACTGAACAGCAAAGGGTGCATCAAACCAAGGATGTTGAACGCCATTTCCTTGGCAGAGAATGTGCGGACACCGAAGCTTTCAAGCTCGTGCGCTACTATATTCGTGGGTCCCATGAGAGTGGTACCACGGGTCCATCTGTACAGAAAAAGTAAGTCGGGAGCCTAACCAAAATTATAAACGACTTACCCAATGACAGCTCCGGCAAGACAGAGATATTCACCCCAGCTTTCGGAAGCCCAACGTTGGAAGAGTGTTTCCAGAGAGATCTTCGATTCCGAGTACAGGCCGTCGTTGCCGAACAGACCATGATTAGGAGACAGGGGGAGGATAACTTGAGTAGGACGCGTAACAAAGTGTCGACTGGCTTTTTTGTTCTTCACTGCGCCAAGAATTCGCAACAAGTTGGTCAACATGATGCGGTGAGCCAGCTCGGACTTGTCGTCAATTCCATCGATCTCTCGGCCGTTCTCGGGAATACCAGCGAAAGGAAGTATGAAATCCAAGTCCATGCCGAGGGTAGAGTAGATGTAATCCACAAGAGCCTCGACGTCCTGCTTCGAACCTTGGTTGAAGGGCACCACAGTAAGCGCAGACCCGCGACTGCCGAAAGTTTGGAAAATGGACTGATAATATTCAACAGTCGAGCGGCTGTAGCGGGAGGTAGTGATCACAACATGAGCGCCACCAGAGAGTAGACCCTTGACAACTTCGACTCCAATGGAACCTTTGCCAACTCCAGTGAGCAAAGCGTTCTTATCCTTGAACGTTGTTCCGGCAGTGGCAATCTCGTGAAGAATGTCAAGATAGACACTCGTAAGGTTACTACTGTATTCCCAGTTGGTGCCAACTTTCCTCTTCAAATGGAGCAGAGGAACTTTGTCGGCAGACACAGTCGCGATTCCGGATATTTGAGGGCGGAGGAACTGCGAGGACGATCGACGATTTCTAGGAGTGCGCGGGCGAGGTTCAGAACCTTTGTTTCTCAATGAGCGAACGACGCCTTCATACAGAGCCTTGATACGATTCTTTTGCTCTTGACTAATCTCGGGTTGGGATTTCACAATCGTCCAGAGCTTCAGCACATCGTCTTGAACTTTTTGAATGTTGACCGGGCCTGACACTGTATCACTGCGAGCCATTTCCTCGACGTATGCCTCTAGTTTGCGAACGTTTTCGCGCATAACCTCGGTGTACACGATGTCACCCTTACTGCTGACCTCCGTGTGAGGAGCAGTTGGGAAAGTAACTAGAAGAACATCAGAAAGAGAATGAAAAAAAAGCATAGACGACATACCATCCTTGTAGACAGGCGGCTGCCCAATGAACTGATGCGTGTTGTCTATTAGCTGTTGGCCAAACTCCTTGGCAAGCTTGTAAGTGTCGCCCTTGCTCGGATCACATTGGTCAATGTTATACTGCATGTAAGCCAACATCTCCGGATCGGCGCGGTTTAGCAGATGGATGCAGCGAGCTGTGATCTCGCGGTCGACAGTTGTAAGACGTCCGAAAATGATGTCATAGTACATCGTTAGAGCATCCTGTCGAACCCAATTCCAAGAAGAGTCAAAGCGACGAGCTTTCAAGGGATCAAAGACAGGCATGATACCGTCGATGTAGAGATCACCGTGTTCCTTAGCAATACTGTCCAACTTAGCTTGTAAGGCCATCGAATTAGCCTTTTCAGCGTCGAATGCGATTTCGCCAGAGCGAGAGTCCCGCTTAAGGTAACGCATGTAAAGCTCGATATGTTGAGCAGCGAAACGCTCCTGCTCGGCCTGAAACTTTGTGAACTCTTCGCTGTTGATCACTGCGCCGCCACTGCCTCCTCCACCCCCGCCTCCTCCTGCGCCAGGAGATGCAAGAGAAATTCCAGATCGTTGCGCATACGCCGATACGACGCCGTCAAGCCAGGTTTTCGCCTCCGCTTCAGATCCCAGACGCTTAGCGGGTTCCATGGTAGTTCCAAGGAGAAGAACACCGTCCGCACGTTGAGGACCCAAACCCCAAGTCTTCGACAAATGGGCTTTTACAGCAGACGAGTTGAAGCCACCAGGCAGTTTCCCTCCGACCAAACGTGACACGAGACCAGTGGTGTATTTACCTAACGTTCCACTATGTCCAGAACCCAAAGCAGGGCCCAGCTCGTCGAGAGGTAACTCTTCACCTTTCTCGGGAGCTGAAGAGAACTCTTGTTGTAGATCGCCCAAGATTTCGTTCTGAAGAGTCGACTTTCCGCCAACAAGGTCTTTGATAGACTTCGACGTAGAAATGTCGCTGATTTGTTTTTTCAATTTCTGCGCGACAATGGCAAGAAGGATGTCCGACGATTTAACGGGAACGTCTTCAATGCTGACAGCTGGGCCTGTAGGGACAGCAACAGGTAAGGGAACGGCGGTGGCAGCGGTGACGGTGGCGGTGACAGGAGCAGCAACAGACTCGGTTACCTCTACGGGCACAGATTCACCAACCGCTTCATCTTCAAACAAGTAATAAATCTCCTTTGAATGTTTCGCATGACAAAGAATTTCGCGCTTCAAAGAAACGCAATCGTCTTGAAGCTCGTACTTAGCCTTGAGAGTACGAGTTGCCATTCCGGTAAGAGTGGGGGAAGGGCCAAGCTCGATGAGTCTTTCGAAATTGAAGTGGGAAAAGAGGAGGTCCTGGGTTTGGATCCAGCGGACTGGTGAAGCAAACTGATAAGCCAAAAGCTCGACGAGGATGATGTAAGTTAGGTTCTGGCGCTGAGCGGCAGAGCCCCAGTTCTCTTCATCCCAGTTCTTCAAGACTTTGTCGAGGCGAGGCGAGGAAGTCTGATCATAAATGATTTGAGCATAAGCTCGCGATACGTCAAAGGGTTGAGCGATGAGGTTAGGAATATATTTGCCAATGAGCACGTCTGGATTGATGTGCGTAGGATCGATCTTTTTGGAAAGGTCTAGAGAACATGAGTAGGTAGCAACAATATACACGAAGGAACTCACAGGTGCGGAAAGGCATGACACCGGCCCAGAGATATCTCGAATGGAAAGGAACGTCAATGCCTGGGAGAGGGATAGTGGCAAAGCCACGCTCTAAGAGGATATGGCCTTCCGCCTTCTTCTGATCCAGGGCACGTCCATGGCACTCTTTGACGATGTCTCCAAGCATTTCTTTCACCTTCTCAACGGAGAAAGTCTCGGTCAGCTGAAAGAAGATTAGGCCATTGCGAAACTCAAGACGGACAGACATACTTTAGCAATGTCAATTTTCTGAAGTTTCAGATAATTCAACACGTTCGTCATGGTTTGCAAGGCAACTAACTCTCCAGCGCACACATATTGTTGTCCCTATGAAAATCATCAGAGACAAATAACTGAAGAGAAATTGAAAACCTTACTTCCACATTGTAATTGACGATTTCCAAAAGGGAACCAGTGCCCACTGAAATAGTGTCAACAACTTCTCTCAGAGCAGCATCACTAAAGCTCTTGGAAATGCGGCTGGGATTGACAGCACACATAGCGTAGTTGGAGCGGTTTTCAGAGTCACGCTCAACAGCTCTTTGCATCGTGATACCACGATAGAAAACGACGTCGACAAGGGCAGAAATCGCAAGTACATCAGCAATAGATGCCAACGCAGAATATTCACCCAAAGAGTGACCAGCAAAAGCGCAGTCCGTTTGAACAAATCCTTTCGAACGCATGTCTTCGAATGCCGCTTTTTCGGTAACGACGAGTGCGATTTGAGCAAATTGGGTAGCGAAAAGGAGCCCATTAGGATGACTAAATGTATACTTGGGTGTGCGAATGTCGATGTCGGCAAAGAGAGGGAGGGTTTTGATGTGACCATCTTTGTCAGTGGTGTCGTAGGACATGTCCATATAACGCTGACGGATGGCTTGTCCCTTGATACCACCAAAGTGTACCGTCTTTTCTTTGGGATTCTCTTTGACGATTTCGAGAATAGAAAACCCATAGACAGCTCGAAGATGTTCATCGGCACCATCCCAGACCGCACGAGCAGCAGGAGAGCTATTGTAAAGATCCATACCCATACCAGGTTCTTGAGATCCCTGTCCAGTGAAGACATAGGCAGTAGTTGGTTGGGACACCTCTGCAGAACCTTCCAAGACCTTTTCACCGAGTACATTAACGGTCTCGATTTTGACAACGATATTGCCATCCCGCATTCCGGTGTGCCGAAGGTTGACGGTAAGCTGTTCGCCCGGAAGAACCATTCCAACAAAAGATACATCGTACCTGTAATGGTCGTTTAGTGTGAGGAGACATGTTAAAATGGGCGAGAACTCACGAAAGCACGCGGTCAGGATGACCCTTGGCGACAACGTTCTCTACGTATTTGCGAGTTGCAGCACTGGACCATAGACCATGAGTGATTGTCCCGGGTAGACCGGCGTAGCAAGAGAAATACGGATTGATGTGAATTGGGTTGAAATCGCCCGAGATCCCAGAGTAGGGTTCATTGGTAAGTGGCGAAAAGAATGATGTTGAGCCCTCCGTGGTAGTGAGTTGATAGCCCTCATTGGCAAGGGGCACGCTCAGACCTTGAGCAATGCCATGCCTTTGAAGGTAGGCAACGACAGGGTTGCCGTGCGCATCATCTGCTTGGAACTCAACAGAACCTACTTTCTGTAGGTTCTTCAACTGGTCGCGGACAAAGATTTCACCAGATACGGATAGCTCCCGGTAGGAAGTGCGATCCATGAAAGAGACCTCAGACTGTACACGGAAAATCAAAGGGATTCCAGGAGAGAGAGGTCGAGTATCATCTTCCCAATCAAACCATTCCTTCGATTGTAAAACGCTAACGTCGGCGTCAGTCGCTAACGTCACAATGTAGTCAGGTTCTTCAGTGGTTTCGAATGTGTTCTCGTAGTCGGTGAAGACGCCGCGGTAAAGGAAAGCAGACACAACCTCGACGACCGGCTTTGCATCACGGTAGACATGTCCCTTCACTTTGACGACCTTTCCAGGCCCGCTATTGACAACGGAGACAATCTTAGCTTCCGATCTGCATATGTCGCCGGCCTGGAAGGGTCTCGCGCCCTTCATCATGCGGAAACTGTTCGACAAATGTACGAGCTTGAGGAGATCTCCATCAATCGATGCAGGGAAAATTGACTTGATGATAGCCTAAAGATTGGGAATGAATGCATAGTTGAGCAACTTTGAAATCGAAGAACGTACCTGCCAACCAGCAACGATAGCAAAATCCATCGGAGCACTAATGGTGGTGGTTCGCACTGACTTGAACGACTCGTCGTTGTTACCAACAACAGAACAGAACTTCTCTATGTCCTCTGCCTTGAGGGTGACATCAGGACCGGTGAACGTATCATGAATATCCAACTCGGGGAGAGACTGGTCGTCCCCGTACCAAAGTTTCCAATAGAACGCCTTGATGCGCATATTACGTCCAGTGACCACTTCGTGGATGGGGGCAGATCCCATCGCGGATTTATACTCAAACTGCAAGGTGAGAGGTACAGCGACCTTGTTACGCTCTTCGAAGATCGTCACGTCAATGAGATTAGTTGAGGAATTGAATATAATTTCCGTGGCCTTGAAATTTGGGTCATGCAGGCCATACGAGCGAGCTCCCCCATACGCGACAATGGACGTTGGTTGTCCATTGGAAAGGCTAACAACGACTTTTTCGTGAGGGCGAGGGTAAAAGAGTCGGCGGATGGGATTGCTGATGTAAGAAGAACCCTGCACAACACTCGTGGACCCAATAAGCGCCCCGAACCAGTTCAATTGAGAGCCAGCGAGGCAAGCAAGCCAAGATGCATTCGTAGGGAGAGATTTCCCAAACTGGTAGACAATTTGCTCGTCGGTGGTAGTGATCTTGACACCCGCAGGGACTCTGG
This sequence comes from Lentinula edodes, assembly GCF_021015755.1. Classification (NCBI taxonomy): domain Eukaryota; kingdom Fungi; phylum Basidiomycota; class Agaricomycetes; order Agaricales; family Omphalotaceae; genus Lentinula; species Lentinula edodes. The sequence goes on from NW_025764394.1 coordinate 40,570, forward strand.
AAGCACGGCGCGGAGGAGCGAGATAACCAATTGAAGGAATGGTAGAAGCATCACCGTTGTAACGTAGCTGTAAGACTTTTTGAATGAGGGACGAGTTGATGTTACCGAGCAAGTCGCGAATGGGCTCATCCTTGATCACAGAGTGCTTGACGGCAACAGGGCCTTGTAATATACAAACACGTTCAGGATCTTGGTCGAAGACTGCTTCAACATCTTCAGCAGCCCACAAAGAATCCTAGAACGACATCATAAATATGTGGCATGCGTATGGCAATCAGGAGTGAGACATGTACCTTCTTAAACCAAACCTCAAACGACGCATCGAGAACAGGTATAAAAGGAACGGGCTTCTGGCCGCGCCTCTGTGAGATAGCCAAGAAGTAACCAGAGTCATCAGCAGAAAGAAGTTGCTGTGAAGCGAGAGGGTAGGCTTTGAAGAACGTTTCAACGCAAGGGAGAGGATCATTCAAGGAGTTGTAAGACTGCAGGACGGACGGTTTGGTGCCAGACCCATTGACGCCGGCAAACCTTTCTTCGATCCTTCGCATCCAGTCACCAGTAAGGTTACGAAGAGAAATATCGACCCATCGATTCTCATGGGCGACATACATCAAGCGCACCATACGAAGGACAGTTTCCTCATAAGTCATGTCTCGTAATTCCGCAACACTGCCATCCTTCTTCCAGCCGAACCATGGCTTGCTGAAATGCTTGTTGAGCTTTTCGATGACCTCATCACGATGCTCAAGTAACCAAGTCGAACGCTTTTCTTTGGGTAATTTGAATACGGTGTCATCAAACTCTTTCCAGAGCTTAACGGCGCGCGTAGCGACCTTGTGTATAGGTTCACCAAGCTCCGATCGAACAGTAAGAACACCGCCACTCGGTTTGGTATAAGTGCCCTCCCATTGTTGATCCTCCACTCCAGCGCACGCGACGATGAGATCTTTTACGGAAGAGCTTGTATGTGCCTCTTTTGCAACCATGACACGGCTTCCGAAAAGAAAACCATCATAGGGCATCGGCTGAACACCATAAGCCACTGACCATTCGCCAGTAAGGTAGGGCCAAACGTCTTCAGCAGCACCAAATCCAGAACCACCAACAAGAATAATATTCTCATGCTTACGGATGGAGCGGTAGGTCGAAAGCATGGGTTGATGGAAGTCTTCATAGGAGTGGTGGCCTCCAGCACGACCACCGGTCCACTGCATGATGATCGGGAAGTCGGGATTGGCAGCAGCAATGTTGACAACTTGCCGAATACCATCGACCGAACCCGGTTTCAACCCAAGGTGCTTGATTCCGGAAGACCTGAGACCGTCGATGATTTCAGCAGCCTTTTCAGTACTAGGTACACCAGCACCAATACAGAAACCTTCAATGGGAAAGCCTTCCTTCCTCATCTCTTGCCAAAGAGGGAACTGGAAACCAAACTGAGCAGGATTGATGTAGATCGAGTTTAGAGTGATCCCGGCACCCTGAGGAATTTTACCCTGGATTTCGACAACCTTAGCACGAAGAGCGTTCGCATTGTAATGCCCGCCTCCAGCTAATTCGACATGATAACCCGCGTCGAGAATAGCACTAACGAATCCCGCTTGGACAGTAGACGGTGTCATACCAGGGACCATGATTGGAGGCTTGCCTAAAAGACGAGAAAAGGGAGTATCAAGATGGACAGTACCATCCCTAACAGTAATCGTGAGCGAAATCCGGTGATTCAAAAAAAATGGCACATACCCGCTTTTAACCAAACGGGGAGCGTACTTCTCGCCCCAGTTGTCCTCCCGTTGAACCGCAGTGGAATCATATAACTCAGCATCTCCCTTGCCGCGTTCCCCGATGACGATGACGCGAACACCCCTCCCATCGAAATTCCTAGCAGTAAGAGGACCTATTCCACTAAGGCCGCCAGGACCGAAGTCCAGGGCATGAGTAGCTGATTTGGGGAAATTCGTCGCCTCCGTCCAGTGAATAGGTGACGTGAAGATCTGGTTGCAAAGGGAACGAGTGATAGAGGTTTTGGAAGCACGCAAATCCTTGCCTGTTGCACAAAGATATTCAGCAAATCCAAAAAAAAAAGGCATAAATAGAGAAGGAAGTACAACGTACCATCTTCCGTATTGAAAACGGGAATCCTCAACTCTTCTGGTTCCCAAAGTTCTTCGCCCTTCAAATCTTCCGAGAGTAATTTATCCGTCGCCTCACCTAGATAAACACTGTGGAAGGGCACGCCGACTACCAGGAAACGGACAGAAAAAACTGGTTTGCGCTGCGAGAATGCGATTTTGCTTTGATCGGCACCAGAAGGAGCACGAATCTTTCTCAAATTAACGACAAGACCGTGCAATGCGCGCGAGGGACCTGTAACAACAAGCGCACGAGGACCGTTGTGAAGCGTGACCTGAAGCTGAGAGTTGTCAGCTAGATGATTGTTGGTTTGCACGAGGTGAGGCTCTAACTCCTTGAGCGAAAGCCCAGTTATGGATAGCATGGGGGTGGGCATGCCCTCACCGCCATCAATGGAATCTTGAATTAAGCCAGGCTCGAGGGAGACGATTGGGAATGCTTCTTGACCACGGAAACCACAGAAGAAAAGCCAGCGGATGGCTTTCTTCGCATTCTCAGTGAAAGATTCGAATGAGGAAGACGCCGCAGCAGCGACGGCGGACACGATGCCTTGCGAGTGTCCAGTAGCACCGGTCATGCGATCGGATAGCTCACCGGGGGTGAGACCAGTAACTTTGCAGACGATCAAATACTGCACGAGCTGTGTCAACCCAATAAGAGGGAACGAGATGGGGACAGAAGCCAGGTAGGAGATCGAAGGACGAGACACGACGCCGGAAAGCCAAGAGAAGACATCGAGGCCGTGAGTGTAGAAGGAGGAGAATTGCTTTTCCTCGGCAAGGGGAACGAGGATCTCTGACATTGTTGAAATAAACGAAGCGACGAAGGGTTTGTAGATGTCATAGAGAGATTGTAATTCGTCGAGATAGACTTCGTTAGTCCCTTGCCCTCCAAAGAGCGCGTATATCGAGGCTTCGCCGGCAGCGGCGGCAACGAATAGGGCCGATTGAGGACCTCTGGGAATGTCAGCAGCTTTCTGTTCAGAGAGAACAGAGAAAGCGCTGAAGTATGAAGTGAGTACAGCCTTTCTGACCTCAGTATCGTAGTTGGAGGCCAAAGAGTGAATGTCTTTGCTGTATAGGTAGGTTGAGGTGAAGAACTTGAAAACATTCAATAACAGTGCTGTACGAGCAGCGGTGCATTCTGAGTTTTCATGCACTCTAGTAGCGATAAAGCCGAGGAATCGGGCAGCAAGCTCTAAGGATGCTTCTGCCTGGTTTTCGAGTTCAGCAGTGTTTCCAACTGCGTCTATGAGCGATTGCTCATGAGTGAATTCTTCTCTAAGGATTTCTGCAGATATCCATTCATCTGCTTTGGTAGAGACTGGGATTGAAACCTTGAAAATTAAGTAATTTTTAGCAGGCATTCCCAAAACCATGATGAAAAGTACGCACTCTAATTTTGCCCAGTGATATTATGATAGGTCGCATGGTAATGGACGATGAACAAGCGTCGTTCGCAGAGATCGTCGCCATCGTTGAGCAAGGTAAAATGCCCGAACAATGGAGAAAGCAAAAGAGCCAAAGGCTTTATATATTCGAACCCCCCAAATGAAAAAGTCGTGTACGTCCCCAAGAAATTTCGACGTCTACCAGTGATAGACGCCCATCACGTGGCGGCGAAGTCTAGACCTCGGACATGATCGATGATGAATCATTCACCTTCAAATTTGTTATGTACCTCTTTGCAGTGAGTACATAGCGGGTGATCTCCATCTTCCAATCCGTTGTCATCTTGCTTGTTGTCCGACTACTCAACGTCTACCTACGCGTCTGTCTGCTTTGGGGTGATCCTGTCGCTCGCTAACACTCACACAATGTCTAGTCACGCAGAAACCCGAGTAAAAATGCACCTCCCCAGAATCTTTTTCAACAAGAATATTTTCAATTCATTCGGTATTTCAATCACATCATCGCGTCGTGTTGGTATCGTTTTCCACCGCCCCCAACAGTCGACTAGTTGGAACACTCAATACACTGGCTCCTCACTTTTTGTACTGTCGCTTTTTGAAGAATTTTTACCCCCCATTATATCACCTCCATTACAGAATACTTTCTGACAAATGATACCTCTTATCTATTCAGCTGCAGTTATTCGACTTGCCATAATCGTAAATCAATGAATAAAACATTTCTAACTCGACCCCATTACTATGAAGTAAAGAGGCTGCGTTAAAACAGTACCGAGTGGCTACAGACTGAGACTGCAAGCTACAAACATCAAATTTGCATCAAACCTCAGAATTAGGCAGTTCGCGTGACGTCAGTGCCTCGGGATCGCCTATGCATCTTTGTAGTTTCTATGTACAAAGTTCGAGCGAAGGAAGCAATCAAGTATCAATTTTCAAAGTACTTGCTGAACTAAACCTAACAATCGGACAATTGACTGCACATTACACTTAACGCACAATTCTACGATACCAATTATCAGTTTTGACATCCCAGACCAGTCCCAGACTTTCATATTCCAACCGATCACACGAATATCTGGATATCCGATACACGACATTGAGCAGCAGGCTTCTGTGATTATCAATTCTCGTGAGGTGAGGTGAATTAAGTCACTTTATCTCACAAGTTCGCGGAACAGGCATTGAAATGAAGCTTACAACGACGTTTGCTTAGGACGGATTGACTATCAACAGCCACAGCTCTCTTGAAGGATGAATATGGGTTAACCCTAGTTGAATGGATGTCATACGATGTTATAACAAGGACTACATAGATAGATACACCCCGCCAGGAGAAAATCTTGATGTAAACAGTGCTTGCATCTATTGAGAGTAAGTACGTAGAAGAGACCGTTGAAAAAATAGCATAGCAGATAAGGATGACCGACAGGTGGGAGAAACAAAATAGAAATGAATGCCTCCGTCAAGTCAATAAATAACGATTGAAAGTGTAAAAGTACATGGTGATATAAGTATGGGAATATCAACCGCACGCTCCTAGTTGGCAAGCGCTCCGCGGGACGGGCTTCCGGGCTGCGGTGGAAGAGCAGAAGCAGGGGCTCGAGCTGTCCTTCTTGAGGGAGTTGCAGGTGTACTTTTACCTGATGTTAAGGACGGGGACACAGAGTTCTTGCATAATCCTGGAGGAGGTAGACCAATGAGCCTGGATACTGTCCAAGGAAGCTCAAATTGAGCGCGGCCTGCGAAGGTAACATAACGTGCAAGCTCGAGATGAAGAGTAGGATAATAGGTCGTGGAAGCTTTGCGGGAGATCTAAGGACGTATTAGGAGAGCGTTCAGGTGACAGTGACAGAAATACCAAGATAAGTCGCTCAAAACCAGATGCAAACATATCGCTATGGAAACGGTGTGCAGAAAGTTCGTGGTCCTTAGGTAGATTCAAGTCGTCAGTGGCTTTAGCAACAGCATTGATGAATTTAAGATGTGATGTCTTTCAAGCGGAGGTGTGAGAAACGAGCATCCCGGTGAAACTGAATCACTCACGAAGTAATTCATGGCTTCGAATTCTACGCCGCCCGTCATACCACCTGGCGCGCGAGGTTTCTCAACCCGACCCTCATCAGTCTCTGATAAAAGCCAGATTGTGTTGTTGGGGTGACAGAACACCCAAAAGTAGTCGCGACATACGTCGGACAACTCTTGTAAATAGGTCTTGTATATCCTAGGCCGATGAAGATTCTCTATGAACTCGTGAGGAGAGAGGGGGGACGCAGGGGCTTCCGCTGTGGGAGGCGCAGGGGTGAGGAGAAGGGATCGTATGAAGGAGAACAAGGATTTGTGAGGCGCGGGGAGGGTAATGACGTTGCCAGAACCAAGAGGAGCAGAGTCAGAGTCCCATATTTCTCGATGCGGACTCCTTCCGGAGGACGGCAAAGATGAAGAAGGATAAAGGTCGAATAGAATGTGCAAAAGTTCTACAATAAGTTGACGGGTGGCAACCTCGCCTGGCTTTTTGTCAGAATACAACAGCGTGACAAGTTGGCCCCAAGGAGTAGGGCTAGAGCTTCGAAGCGCAACACATCCAATAGAAGATGTAGACAGGGCTTTAAAACATCGTAGGAGCTCATGCAAAATTTGATCATCATGTTGTTCTTCCCTGCAAGACAGTCAATACATAATTGTGTACAAACGACATACAAACAGCAACTTACCTCCATTCAACCTCCAGGATTTCATTCATTCGAGTCAAAAGAGCGGCATAGCCGCCTGAACGGAGAAACTCTTCGGTCCAACTATATCGTCGTCAGAACGTGAACGAAGGTACATTGTAAAGATTGTTACCTAGCAGATTCGTTTCGTAACAGCAGACGTAATTTCTTGACTTGCTCCACATCCAGCTCTGTACTAGATGCACCGGCCAAGATGCTGACCGACTTTGTTGGTGATATTATTCTCGAGGATCCAGGGCCTTTCTCCTTTCCTGACTTGGCCGTGGCCGTGAGGTCCAAAGTGGAGTTATTTCCGAGAAGGTTGACTTGACTTCGGGAAATAATACCTGTACCCAGAGATATGCCACGAGAATGACTAGATTTTCTCGGAGACCCCGTAGAGGAAGCAGATCGAGAAGATTGATCGCTGAGCGTGAAAGGTGCCATTGGAGGTCTCAGGTCGTAGTCCAAAGTTGGTTTTGTTGGGCGAGGAGATTCCAACGTGTCAATGCTTCGTGTCCGTCTCAAGGTCAAGGGCTGGGGTGTGAGTGGCATCTCAGGAATAACAGGGAAAGTTGATTTAATATTAAGCGACATCCCTCGAGATGACTTTAACATAGCTGCTTTGACAGAAGAGTCCATTCCAACCAGCTTAGGACGAAGAGTAGAAGGAATTTGTAGCTCGTCCTATATCCATTCTGTCAGCTTACATTATGAGTAAAATGGAACTGAACCAACGCACCAAAAGTTGGTCGAAAGCTTCGTGCATGTCATCTCCATGTTCAAGTTGGTTAATCTCTTGGGCAGCTCCGCGTTTCTTCTTATCAGTAAATCCTTTGTCAGAGCCAGCGGAACCTCCCTTCGTATTTCGAGTGGATTGCGTGAAAAAGTTAGAGCTCGGTTGGTTTTCCTTGCCGTTTGGAGCTCCATCTGCTAAGGGAGTTACCATTGTGAAGTCGGAGGAGGTGATCCTTTTTGATGGAAGGATACTCTTGAACATCCTGTTTGTATTGTTGTAGGTCAAAATCGTCAAACGGTGAAGATTCAGAATCTCCAAAATCGCGCTTCAACATCTAGCACGTGGTCGTGTCAATGCCAACCAAGTACATAATCCTATAACGAAGTAGCGCCGGCAAGCAGCATAGCCCGCTACCCGTAAGATGAAAGCATTGGTGTTATATGTAGTACAAGCTTTAGAACCCGTGCCTTCGCCACGGTGGTTTGCTTTGCTCGCACCTTGTGCTCTCCTGTGCTACAGCTGGGCTCACAGCTTATTGGGGGCAAGCCCCCAAACCCCCATTAGTCATCACTTCGCTCCTCTGGCACACTTAGCTTTTGTTTAACTTATTTACACTTTACAAACTGCTAATAAATAAAGAATCTGGAGTATTTGGTGCATTTATTTAGTCTAAAAGAACCTCTGGGTAAACTATATTCTGTGTCACCTATACAACAAAGGTAAATCAACAAATAATACATTGAAAGTAATGATAAAAACTTTACCTTCACAAAAAATGACCTTGACTCCTTGTTCTGTGGTACTGCAACATCTGCAAAACCTGGATTTTTGGCTAAGGACTGAGAGCAACTCAGAGCATATCCCAGCACTGAAAGCACTGAAAGCAGTTCACTTTGAATGCTTTCGGTGCTGGGAGCTGCTCTCAGCTACTTTTGGACCCTTAGCCGAAAATCCATGTTTTGCAGATGAAGAAAGAGCAACATACAATTGGCCATGTGTAAATACAGATGACTGCAGGTTTAAACCAACTTGTTTCACTGATTGCCCTTGTGCTTTATTGATAGACATTGCAAAAGCAAGCCAGACTGGAAATTGACATCTTTTCAATGTGAAAGGCAAATCCAAATTAGATGGTGTAAGTGTTATGTGTGATATGAAAACAGTTTCTTCTGCATGGTCTCCTCCCAATATTTTAACCTCTAAAACCCTGGTAGTACAATGAATTAAAATTGCCCTATGTAAGACCTGGATCAGAATGGGTATTATTAAGATCATGTACACCGGAAAGCTGTGCCAAGGGCCATTTAGTGTCTAAGCATGGAGGGTCAAATGGGACAGTAGTGAAGTTATTAACAACACCACTGTTATGCCATTAGTCCTGGAGGAAGAGAGTAGAAGAGAGGTACAAGAAGAACATAAGTAGCAGCCAAGCCAGTGACATGCCTGAATTTTGGCTAGATGTCTATGCAGTGAATTTTGACACTTTTATATGTAGATTTGTATCAAGAGGACTGTAATTGAGACTCAGATTGACTGTCAAAGTCATTACTGAATCAGTCTGATAGTTGAAGAGACCCTATACCCATACTACCATGAGTTGGTTAGTTTACCCATCCCTGAAACTAGCTTCAGATAGAAGTCTACCTGTTTGTCAAGCAGGATTATACCAGACTCAGACTACATCCAAAGAACAACAGTTCATGCATGACATACCAAGGGTATTGTTGTTGAACCTTACACTGGCAGGAGTTTGGAAGAACTTACTCAGGTGAGGATAAGCCAAGGATTGACTCAAAATGACTTTCTAAAACTCAAGAATTGTCAAATGCACATACTAGAATGAGATCATGCATTAATCCAAAAGACTGCAATTTAGTCTAATAGACCAATCAGGTTGCATGGTTGAAGGAAATGACTAGAAAGATGATCAAAGTACTGCAAGGCTCCGAAAATATATCAAATGTATCTCAAAGAGTCATGAAGCAGAAAACATGGAAGAATATAATTAAAATGAATACTATGAACAACTTTCTTGATAGAGTATAGACACAATGGGTGTCTACTGAAAGTGGAAAGTAATTAGATTAATCCAGATGAATCAGATTGATAGGATTGGAAATGAGAAGAGCTGATTTGCCTCTAGACAAGGTGACAAATGTTTGAAGAACATATTGAGCATCCATGACAGATGAACACCATTCAAGTCATTCTCTAATTAAGATTCAATAACTACAAAAGTACCTACCTATGTTTGGAGGTATACTAGAATCTTGGAACCAATATGGACCAAATAAGAATGAATACATTCAAATTAAATAATGTATAACCTATTATAGAAGTTTCCTTGTGGCTCCAAATATTCATTCTGTTAAATTAATTGTACTGTGCAATTCTATGTCCTGTATGTATAAATAGCAATCAGATGTATCTGGAATACAAGTGATTTTGGGACAACGTTGCAGTGCTAATCCATAAAAAGGAAAGACACACTCCTGCCAGACTGAAACCTCTTCGCTAGCAGCCATTCGGGCCCGGCACTTGTGAGTATAGGAATGTCGTGTTCTGCTCCTTGTGACTGCGAGAAATTATATCCAGCTGTTGGGTATTCTTAACTTAGGATCAGTCGTTGGTCTTAAGGGCAAATCACACTGTGTGGTTGTGCTAGCACATAGTTCTAGCCCTTCGTAGGGGTTTGTGTGTTTCGGTTTTAATTACTTTGAGTCAAACCCCCAATTCTTGATATACCCATATCAATACAATCAAAGCACAAATCGTGCTGAATCTACCTTAATCAAAGGAATATACCAAATCCTTAGAATGATTCAAATTGATTGATCAAAGCTTTTCCTAGCTCTCAAAGCTTTGCGGAACCTTTGACAATGCTACCCCTTGCTATTAAATAAATTTGATAGCAGTGAACTTGCATATTGTGTATTAGATTGGTTGGTTGGAGTGCCCATTTGATTCCTTCCTTTCTCTTTCACATAAAAACGAGGCAAGCTCGTTAGCATGGGTACGTTCCCAGTTAGATGCACTTACTGCGGGACTCCTAAGGAGACTAGAAAGGGAGCTTCCTTGTCTTGGTGGAGGATTAAGGGACTGTGTGGGAGGAGTTGGTAATCTCCTCAATAATGTTCGGGACTGTTCAGATACAGCAGGTGATACCTTCCTTTCAGGGAGCTTTTCTTTCTGTCAAGCTGTAAGGGAGGCCACCTCCTTCCCTTATAGTTTGTCTATAGTGGCTATTTGACTGCTAACTCTTCCTCCTGTATTCGAAGCTGATTCCATGTCCAACTGCAGTACTGGCCCAGAGGGGGGGGTCCTCTCGTTCCCCAAGTGGGAGAGTAGGTGAAACCTCCTATTGGACTACTGGTAGGCTGAACATACCCCATTGAGGCAGCCCCATAGCTGTTCTGGTGGATCTGGGATCCACTGGAGGAGGAATCTGAACTACAAGTTGATGTCCTTTGGTGGTCCTTACATCATTAGAGGGTTCATCACTGTTCTGGGATGGATGTCAGGCATTGGCCAGCTACTACTGTGATGGCAGTCAAACTGGCAGTCTGGTTCAATTTTTGAGCTTGTGTCATGCTCTGTTGCTAAACCTCCCTTTCTAAACCTCCTAGAATTGCTTCATGAGCACGTCAACTCTGCCCACTCCTCTTAAAGAACCTCCCATGAACCATGGAGCATTAGTCAATCTCCTAATCAATACTAACCTCCAACCAAAGCAGCAGTATTGGGATGGCCTTGCATATACTGTCAAATGGTCCCTTATCAATCTAGCCTCATGGACTTCGCACTTCACATCATCCCCATTAGATGCTTGTTTCCTATAATGCCTCCTTACCTATTTATCTCACCTATATATATGTACCCTCATAGCATAAATGTCCCTAGCTTGGTATATTTTGAATATACACCCTTTACATAGGTCCAGTCCCTGTTCCTTTGTACCTGCTACCTATACGGAACTTCATTTACTCTCTGTTTCTCTATCTCAGTTTCTTTACTTTTATCTCTTGTCTTTACAATCACCTATGCAATCCAATACATGCTTTTACTTCACATCTAAGCAATCCAAGTGTAGAGGATGCGATAGGACTACATGCACGGCTTGCCATTAATCAGCAATAGAATATATTAACTTACAAATGTATATACGTTCGGGTAATTCGGGGAATCAGCACTTGGCTTCTGTCTACGGTATACGAGTCATCGACGCGAGGACGGAAGGAAGACTCGCATTACATCTGGAGCCCACCGCAAGCTAAGAAAGATAGCTAAGATTTCGTCGGAACATCCAAACTTGACAGCGTCGGGAAACCCGCTAAGATTTCTGCCAGCACGAAAGGGCATATCGTCAACGGCGCATAGACACTCCCTAGACACAGAGCGACTACAGTACCTAGCCCCTGAGGAAACATTGCACCGTAAAAACAACAGAACAGACATAGACGTTAGACAACCCAGTGCAGATGTAACGAAAGAAATACATACCAGCAAGTGGACCTCTCTCGGAACGACTCCCTCAACAGTATCTTCACTCTCTCCATTGACTCCCTCTCCACCATCTTCACCACGGATTTCACCCATTACAATGTCGACTACACCCACGCGCGCAGCTACGAAAGGTCATGCCAGCCCCAGGTTCAACACGAGCACTGACTAAGTTCAGAGGGAAAAATGCAGAACTACTGTCACAAAGCGGCAGAGGCGGAGTGACTAACGGAGCGGGAAAGCGGAGCGACTAAGCAGAACGGTGAGGCGGAGCAACTGGACAAGGCAACAAGGCGGAGCGACTAAGCAGAACGGCGGCAGGCTGGTCCCAGATAATGACAGAGATATATTGAGTATCGTAGTCATAGGTAATAATAAGTAAGCACATACCTGGTCCCAGATAATGACAGAGAGGTCAAGATAAGGGACCAGGCTGTAGAGGGCTGGCTATATATACATAATCCGGTCTGCGAGAAACAACGATGTAATACTGTACAGTTTAGGAACAAGGAAGGTGGCGGAAGCCAATAGAAGGAGAAGATGGGTCAGGTGGATCAGTAATCGATGGATCAGTAATCGATGGGGGTTTGACAGTGATGGGATGATGTATCGTACAAGTAAAGGCGTCGAGACGGTGAGAAAAGGAAAATGATAGGGGCTGCGTACTTTATGACATTACCCCCCTCCTTATGACCATTGCCCTCGATGGTCAAGGCTTTGCCGCTGTTGGGTGTTTTTTATGAAAGGCCCGAACAATTTTTGGTGCTCGACTGAGGTTGGCTGCGGGTTCCCAAGAGTTGTGCCCTGCGTCGTAACCTTTCCACTTAACCAAATATTCCAACTTCTTCCATCGAACCCGGCTGTCTAAGATCTCCTCTACTTCGTATTCCGGTTCGTCTTCATCCTCTAAGTATACCGGCTCTGGTGGTGTTGGTATTTCGCCATTAATGGAGTTACCTTTCCAGGGGTATAGTTTATCGACATGGAAGACGGGATGGAGGCGATCTAGGGATAGGGGAAGGTCAAGGCGGTAGTCTAAAGGGCCAATTTTCTCCAGAATGCGATAAGGGCCAAGCTGTCGATCTCCTAACTTTTCACTGGAAAGTTGAAGGTTAATGTCCTCTGCACTGAGCCAGACTAGGTCTCCAACTTTAAATTGATGAGCTTTCCGCTTCCCGCGTTCGTATCCCTCCTTCTGTTGTTTCTTTCCTAGGTGTAAGGCAGCTCCGGCATCTTGTCGCGCTTCTCGGAGAATCCGTATACGGTCATCCACAGCTGGAATACCGCTGCGTTGGCCCACTGGGATATTGAACAGGGGAAGATAGCCGTAGGTTAGCTCGAACGGGGACATGCCTAGCGCAGAATGAGTCCGTGAGTTAATCACAAACTCCGCCATGGGAAGGTGCTCTGCCCAGTCATCTTGTCGTCGTCCTACATAGAGGCGGATGTATTTCTCTACTTCCTGATTTGCTCGTTCGGTTTGGCCATTAGACTGAGGACGGTATCCGGAGGTTAGATCTGATTTAATTCCTAGCCTAGCGAGAAGGGATCACATGAGTTTAGCTGCAAACTGGGGTCCGCGGTCGGATTTAAAGTGAAGAGGAAGACCATGGAGACGGAAGATCTCTCGGTAGTAAATATCGGCAACGCCTTCGGCTGTGATGGAGCTGGTGCAAGGAATGGCGTGAATTTGTTTTCCATACAGGTCTGTGCAAACCAAGACAGCATCGTAGCCTTGGGAGTTAGGTAGCTGTGTTATCAGGTCAACCCCTACCTCTTCCCATAGACCGGATGGTACATCTAATGGTTGAGTTACGGCCCGTGGGTGTCGCTGGATCTTCTTACGGGCACAAACCTCGCATCCCTCAACGTATTTTTCCACAAAAGAGCGCAACGTAGGCCACCAGAAATGGGTACTGACCAAGTCGAGTGTCCCGTGTAGTCCGGGGTGTCCTGCAGTTGGATTGTCGTGGCATTGACGGAGTACCTCAGTGCGTAGGTCGTCGTTTGCTGGTACGTATACTCGACCTCGGTAGTAGACCAACCCATTGTCTTCTTCCCATTCGGCTATCCCATTGGCCAAGCGCTGTAGTCCGTGCTCTTTGACTGTTTTGAGACCCTCCAATACCTGTGCCTCCCGTTCTGAGGCTTTCCGGATACGATCCTCTAAGGGGTTCTGTAGGATCGAAGCTGCAATTTTTACGAAGTGGCCAGGTTTAAGGACTGTCTGTTGTCGGTTATCATCGCTGTCCGATACATGATGAACTGCCATGCGGGAGAGAGCATCAGCTTGGGTGTTTACTCTGCCAGGGCGGTGGATCATATGAAAGTCAAACCGTGACAGATAGAGGGCCCATCGGGCTTGTCGGCGGGTGAGGTCTTGTGCAGTGCGCCAGAATTCGAGGTTCGAATGGTCCGTAATGATGTCGAATGGTTGAGGGAGTCCTTCTAGAAAGTTCCTCCAATCCTTCAGTGCTTCAATGATAGCAAGCATTTCTCGATCGTAGATTTCGTAGTTCCGTTCCGCTGGCTGCATGGATGCCGATCTGAAGGCTACCGGATGCCATTGGCCATCGTCTTGCTTCTGCATAAGGGCGCCTCCCGTGGCAAAGCCTGATGCGTCTACCTCGATTCGAGTAGGCCTGTCTGGTGTCCATAGAGCAAGGATCGGTGCGGAGATGAAGGCTTCTCGAAGGGTATCAAATGCTTTCTGTCGAGTGTCGGTCCAGGTAAAGCTGGTGTCTTTCTTCGTCAGGTCATTCAGAGGTCGTGCTATTTTGGCAAAATTCCGGATAAAGCGTCGGTAGAAGTTTGCAAATCCCAAGAACCCTCGTAGTTCCCGAAGATTAGTAGGGACTGGCCAGTCGCGAACAGCCGCTACTTTTACCGGATCCATTCTCACCTCCCCTTCTGAGATGATGAGTCCGAGGTATTCAATCTGTTGTTGTTCAAATTCGCATTTTTCTGGTCGTAGGTAGAGGTCGTGCTTTTCTAACTGGGTTAATACTTCCCGTACCATTCGTCGGTGTTCCTCGAGATCGTTACTGAAGATAAGGATGTCATCTAGGTAGACTGCCACCTTGCCGGCTGCAATGAGATCAGCAAATATAGCATTCATAAGTGCTTGGAACGTGGCAGGGGAATTTGTGAGACCAAAGAACATGACTTTAGGCTCGAACAAGCCTCGGGTTGTTGCGAACGCGCCTTTCCATTCATGCCCCTTCTTAATCCGTATGTTATTGTAACCCCAGCGGACATCAAACTTCGTGAAGTATCTGGCTCCCTGAAGTCGGCTAATGATGTCAGCAACTAATGGGAGAGGGTATCGGTTCTTCACAGTGTACTCGTTCAGTTTCCGGTAGTCTTGTACGAAACGGAGTTTCCCATCCTTCTTCTTTACGAAGAAGACCGGTGATGAGATTGGTGATTTTGAGGGGACGATATAGCCTTTCCGTAGGTTTTCTTCTAGGAAACGATCCAACTCCTCCTGCTCGTTTAGGGACATGGGATAAATCTTGGTACGCATGGTTGCTGGTGCTCCAGGTACGAGATCAATCGCAT
The DNA here is from genome assembly GCF_021015755.1 of Lentinula edodes. NCBI lineage: Eukaryota > Fungi > Basidiomycota > Agaricomycetes > Agaricales > Omphalotaceae > Lentinula > Lentinula edodes. Next base: position 55,622 of record NW_025764394.1, read on the forward strand.
GGTCCCAAGGTTGGTGGGCAGGTAATCGTTCGGAGGCGGATTCTGAGAAAACCTTCTTGAAATCACGATACTGCTCAGGGACCATTTCTTTGAAGGTTTTAACGGGTTTGTCTCGGTTGGCTTCCTCTGCTAGCTGCTGGGAGTAAGTGAATCCTGCGGCGCACCAGACTTCCTCCGTCTGTTCCTCTAGAATTCCTGCTTTTACCCATGCCCGGCGAGTTTTATGATTGGCTCGAATTCGGTGTATTGGTGGTTCTTCCACCGCTGCTGATTCACTCGGTTCAAGGGTCGCTTCTAGTGGCACCTCAATGTGGGGGTTTTCTGCGGGAGGTTCCAGTTCCGGGAGTTCGAGGATCGGGGTTTCTGTGTGAGTGGCGGCTAGATGAGAGTACAAGATCTCCTCGTCTGGGACTTCTTCTATCGTTACTCGAGGAGGCTTTACTGAAAGTCGTCCTTTCTCCCAATCAATCTCCGGATTTACCTTCCGTAGCCAGGGGAGTCCAAGGATGATGTCTTCACCTCCTAGGTTGGTGATCAGAAAGTCCATCCATCGCTCTTGATTATCCACTGTGAGTGCTAGACGTGCAAAATGGGTTATCCGTCCAGCTCGGTTAGGTGTTCCATCGATATTAAAAACGTCGATTGGTTTATGGAGGGGTGCACATCTTACATGGTTCCGGGTGACAAAGTCTTGGTTTAAAAACAGGGCGGTAGCTCCACAGTCTACCATGGCTGCAGTTGTTATACTGTGATTCCTTCCTCTTAGTCTCGCATGAATTCGGAAATGTGGGGAAGTAGAGTTTAATTCCCGGATCGACGATATTGTACATGATGGGTGCGAGTCATACGAGGAAGTAGCGAACATAACAAACTGATTACGGGGTACTCTCAGTGCAGCCGAAGCAGGTACCCTCTTTAAAAACCCTGTTGAAAGCCAGAGGACGAGGAGGACATAGCGTTAGCACGATCAAGTAATTCCCTTATTTGACCAATCTGATTGGAAAAGTCCTGGTTAGGGGGGCTCGGAGTAGCAGCTACGGGTGCAGGAGCAGATGTTGGGGTCGAGGACGCGATTTGGACGGATTCGTTTGGGAATAGGGAGAATGGCGCGGGTCCCGTAGCGGATATCTGTTGGCGTCGAGGTTGCTGGCGTCGGCCTCGGTCTCGTCCGAGTCCCATGAATTTGTCTTGGCAGACTGCTTCCAGATGTCCTCGACGTCCACAGTAGCGGCAGGTGGTTTCTCGGTGTGGGCAGTTTTGCTTGACATGACCTTGGGCACCGCAGCCGAAGCATCGTCCTCGCATGCGAGCTAGGAATGCTTCCCTAGTATTCCCATTACTGGTGTGGGTTGCATCAATGTCCATAGCGTGGGGGTCAGCAGGGGTAGTATGAGCGGTATGCGTGGGAGGGTATCCAGAGTTCCGGCCAGTCATGGTGGGATCGTGCAGGTAGACATCCACCGATATGGCCCGTTTGATTGCCTCCTTCAGAGTCGGAGCAATTCCTTGGGCAATGTTTACGGTGATGAGGTGTTGTCGGATCTCTGGGAGTAATGCAGTGAAGAAACGTTCCCGCAAGTCAATATCAGACATTTCAGTCCGATCTCCGATATCCTTGAACTTCTGAGCGAATTCCGCAACTGTCTGTCCTTTACTTTGCCTGAGATTCTTGATCTCGCTACGGGCTTCCATACCTGGGTCCATTGGTTCAAACCGTTGGCTAAATTCCTTCAGAAACGCCTCCCAATTTCCTCCGAAAGGGGGATTTTCCGCATTGAAATGTAGCAGATGGGGAGTTGCCCAATCTCCGGCACTTTCTGTGAAGAAGCCCAAGGCGGACTTGATAAGTTTCACTTGGCTTTTGGCGAGATCCGGTTGTTCTGACGCCCAATTCTGGAACTGAGCCATGAAGCGACAGGCTTCAGCGCCATCTTTACCCTTGAAAACCTCGGGTTTGTTCATGCTTGACTTAGAGGATGAGCGTTCCTCCATAGCTGTAGCAAGGTTAGCTACTTGTCTGATGAGCTGAGCCATGAGATCCTCCGCAGAGGTGTTTGGGGCAGGCGGGATAGGAGTCGACATGATGGGAGTAGGCAATCGGGGCTGGGGAATCGGCAGGAAGGTTATATTGCTCACAGTGAGTGGCTCTCGGATTGAGTTCGAAAGGGCGTTGGGGCAAGGTTGAGACTGGCAATCGCGCCAAGTATCGTCGTTGTTATGGGCGTGAGCTTGGTCTCTGGGGTCAAGTGCGTGCGGGAGTGCGGAGCAGTCTATACTGGCAACAGGTGTTTCAGAGTCGGGCGGAACTGGGGAAGACGTGGTGTCTATAGACCCTGCAAGGACAACCTTATCGGTAGGCTGTCAGTGCAGTAATGGATCTTGACCTAATGTCACGAAGCGGCAGAGGCGGAGTGACTAACGGAGCGGGAAAGCGGAGCGACTAAGCAGAACGGTGAGGCGGAGCAACTGGACAAGGCAACAAGGCGGAGCGACTAAGCAGAACGGCGGCAGGCTGGTCCCAGATAATGACAGAGATATATTGAGTATCGTAGTCATAGGTAATAATAAGTAAGCACATACCTGGTCCCAGATAATGACAGAGAGGTCAAGATAAGGGACCAGGCTGTAGAGGGCTGGCTATATATACATAATCCGGTCTGCGAGAAACAACGATGTAATACTGTACAGTTTAGGAACAAGGAAGGTGGCGGAAGCCAATAGAAGGAGAAGATGGGTCAGGTGGATCAGTAATCGATGGATCAGTAATCGATGGGGGTTTGACAGTGATGGGATGATGTATCGTACAAGTAAAGGCGTCGAGACGGTGAGAAAAGGAAAATGATAGGGGCTGCGTACTTTATGACAACTACGAGAATTTCTTGAGGAATTTGACGGTCATGCGAAAGCACAAGAACTCACCGATGAGGAACAGGTTCATGCTGTTTTGAAGTACGTCGACGGACAGACGAAGCGCTATTGGAAAACACTCGACGGCTATGGGGAAAAAGATTGGAATAAGATGAAGACAGAATTGTTTGATGCTTACCCGGGTTCCAAGAAAGGACATCATTACACAGTAAAAGGCTTGATGAAACTTGCTGAGAAGAATGTGAAAAACCGAATTGACGAGGAAGGGGATCTTATTGAGTACTACCGACAGTTCCGAGTAATGTCGAGACCATTGAAGGACGATAAGAAGGTTTCGGTGGATGAGTCGAACCGCTACTTCTGGTATGGTCTTCATAAACACGACCGAAAGGAGATTCTTGGTCGCATTGAGCTAAAGGACTCGACATTCGACAGGACCACAGTTCCGGACATGGAACTAGCCTTCAAGATGGGTCGCGAAGTCTTTAGTGACGATGTATTGGGCATGGAGTCTGATGACCACATTGCCGAAATGTTCACAAAGCCAAAGAAGAAGAAGAAAGGCAAGGTCGTCGTTATTGAGTCCACGAGTGAAAGTGAGGATGATGAAGATAGTGATTCAAGTGAGAGTGAAGAGTCGGAGGAAGAGAAGCCAAAGAGGAAGAAGACAGTGAAGCAAGTAGTGAGGACAAAGATTGTTGAGAAGCCGCAGACAGATAGTGTTGAAGATCTTGCCAAACAACTCCATGCATTGAACGTTCAGGATGTCAATTACGCAGGAGTTTATGCCAGATTAGCAACAATTTCGCCAGTGGTTGCAGGTGCTATCGCAGCACTTCCACCAATTCCGCAAATAGTGACAACAACGGCGATTCCTGCAGTCCAGATGGCACCATATCCAAACCGCCCATTAACCCCAGCGACGTATCCCAACTCGATCGAAATACAAAGGAACAACTACAGGAGAGGTAACGGGATGCAGAGACAAGCTCCAGGACCTCTCCCAGCGAAAATCCTTTGCTTCTTCTGCAAAGAAAACCACCTGATCCGTGACTGTACCCATCTTCCCGAATATCTATGAACGAGCTGAGTATCCCAAATCGGACGTTGGTTCTGCTGGCCTGATAACCATCCCCAAGCATGTCAGCGGATTCCGTCTGACCCCACGACAGGGAGAGTTCAAACTTGCCGGGTTTTTAGACTGCCAAGCCATTACGGGAGCAGTAACGGTGGAGGCAAACGAAGATACATCTGCAAGTTCGTCGAGGGTGGAAGGAAGAATGGAGGAGATCATAGACGTAGATACAATAGAGGAAGATGGTGATACATGGATGGAACCCCTGGAGCTGGAAAGAGTTGAGGAGAATGTAGGGATGGCAGTAACACGTTCAGCTGGCAAACGAAAACAGCGCGAAGAGGATACGGAGGATCAACCTAAAGCCAAAGAAACTCATAAGCAACCCAAGATTCCAGTAAACCTGCCAGGACCACTCACCATATCCAGAAGTAAACCTGCATTCACCTACGAGTCCAAAGCAGAGGATCCAAACGCCGCTACGAAGATGTTCCAAAGGACGTTGGATGTTGTAGTTCCAGATGTGACCGTCCATGATCTCGTATCACTTAGTAGCGACTTGCAAAAGCAATGGATAGACCATACGAAAGTCCAACGTATTCCCACTACCACGGATGAACCAACAGTCCAAGCAACAATCTGTACCAAGGAGTCCCTGAACCTGGAATACTCAACGCCGGTACGGATGATTGAAGTCATGTTGTTTGGAGGGCAGAAAGAGACAGCACTCATCGACGACAGGGTGGAAATCGTCATCATTAGAGCCGATGTTTGCAAAGAGATGGGCCTCCGAATAAATCCCGAGAAGATGGTTACAATGGAAACTGCGAATGGGAGCCGTGAACAGATGGAAGGGTGCACGGAATACTTGGAAATTGTTGTGGACGGACTGGTAACATGGGCCCATGCTTTTATCATCACAAACAGTCTGTTTCGAGTTTTGTTGGGGCGACCTTGGCAGAGACATGTACGATTGTCGAAGATGGAGACAGACGAGAATGTCCTAGTCACAGTACATGACCCAATGGGAAGGCAGAGGTCGAGGACAGTCAAAACAATACCAAAGGATATCAAGACACCGCCAGACAACTCAATAACACCAGAGGAAGTGGTTCGGATGTGGGAAAGAGTTCAACTCAATATGTTGACTGACGGGGAAATCCAGCATCCGAGCAACCCAACATCATTGGCAGCCTTCATCTTTCATTCCAACTACTCACACAATCAAATCCACCACATTCTTGCGTATAAGCGTGTTGTGCAGAAGGTTCAACCCATCCCGACTGTCATGCCTGACTATGCTAAGGTAATCCGAAGATTCCCAGAGGACCCTCTTCTTACCCTTCCAAGCCTCTCATGAAATCCACCACAGTTTCTCCCTGGAGTACGTCTAACGGAGGAACGACTGAAAGGACTCGGCATATTGAAAAACAGATTTCTATGGCCTGAGGAACACCTACTGATGGCAGATGTTTTGAAGAAGAATGAGATGGGGATAGCCTGGGACGAGACAGAGAAGGGTCGATTCTGCGAAGACTATTTTCCTCCCCTGAAGATTCCGATGATAGCACATACACCATGGGCCGATAGAACACTGCCAATCCCACCAGGAATTTGAAACAAGGTCATTCAACTTGTTCGGGAGAAGGTCGCATCAGGACTTTACGAACCCTCGAATAGTTCATATCGTTCCCAATGGTTCGTAGTTGCAAAGTCAGATGGAGGTCTACGCATTGTCCATAACTTAAAGAAACTCAACGCAATCACCGTTCGCGACTCAGGCCAACCACCTATCATCCATCTCTTCATTGAGCAGTGTGGCGGGCGAGGGATATACTCTGGAATCGATGTAATCGCAGGATTCGATCATGGGACACTTCACGAAGACTCTCGAGACCCCACAACATTCGATACTCCTATCAGAACATTTCGCCTAGCACGTATACCCTAGGGATGGACAGGCTCTGTCCCAGTCTTCCATGGTCACGTCGCGTTTCTGCTACAGGATGAGACTGAAGTCTCTCCAAATTTTATAGACAACTTACCAGTTTTGGGACCCAAAACTCGATATGAAAAGCAGGGAGGAGACTACGAAGTATTGGTGGAAAACTCAGGTATCCGTCGCTTTGTTTGGGAATACGCTCTGGATCTCAATCGCATTCTCCATCGACTCAAACATGCTGGAGTCACGGTCTCAGCAAAGAAACTCAAAGTAGCAGTTCCAGAGCTTAAAATCATAGGAACGGTGTGCACGTATGAAGGTCGACTCCCAGACAACAGCAAAGTCGTGAAGATTCTCCCTCCCTATTTCTATCCCTGCCACTCTCTTTCGCAAAGCGCACATCGACGTGATGTACATGCCTCTGGTCCAGGGCTATAAGTTCATTGTTCAAGGCCGATGTTCGCTCTCTTGATGGCCGGAATGGAGAATGTTGAAGAAAGAAAATGGGAAAACATTGGGACAGTTTATATTCGAGGAGATACTTTGCCGATGGGGAGGACTAGAAGAAATTACAACCAATAACGGTCCTGCAATGGTAGCAGCATTGGATTGGCTTCGCGAGAAGTACCACATAACACACATCCAAATTGCGGCATATAATTCTCAAGCAAATGGCGTCGTCGAAGTCTCACATTGTTACATCCGAGATAGCATTGTCAAGGCCTGCGGGAGCGATATCCGACAGTGGATACGTGTAACGCCATATGTCTTCTGGGCGGATCGTATCACAGTCCTTCGTGACATCGGATTCTCACCTTACTACGCTTCGCATGGGGTAGAACCACTCTTGCCTTTTGACATCACCCAAGCAACATTCCTTCTCCCAGACATCACCTCCAAGCTTTTGGACTCAGACCTCATTGGACTCAGGGCTCGACAACTCGAATGACGAGAGAAGGATTTAGCTCAAATTCACGAAAAAGTCATACAAAGTCGGTTCAAATCAGTGGAAGCCTTTCGTCGTTATCACAAGAATGTCATAAAAGATTATAAATTCAAGGCAGGCGAGTTAGTTCTAGTCCTCAACAAACGGATTGAAGCAGGCGTCTCGAAGAAAGCACTACCTCGATATTTCGGCCCTATGATTGTCATAAAACGTACTTGCAATGGGAACTATCGTCTAGCGGAATTGACAGGCGCCGTTTCACGCCTCCGATACGCAGCCTTTCGAATCATTCCTTATCACTCGAGGTCAACCAAACAGGCAAAAGTTACAGAATTTCTAGATAAGGAGACATTGGCAGGCATCGAGGCAGAGGAAGATTGATTTTGTCATAAAGTACGCAGCCCCTATCATTTTCCTTTTCTCACCATCTCGACGCCTTTACTTGTACGATACATCATCCCATCACTGTCAAACCCCCATCGATTACTGATCCATCGATTACTGATCCACCTGACCCATCTTCTCCTTCTATTGGCTTCCGCCACCTTCCTTGTTCTTAAACTGTACAGTATTACATCGTTGTTTCTCGCAGACCGGATTATGTATATATAGCCAACCCTCCACAGCCTGGTCCCTTATCTTGACCTCTCTGTCATTATCTGGGACCAGGTATGTGCTTACTTATTATTACCTATGACTACGATACTCAATATAACTCTGTCATTATCTGGGACCAGCCTGCCGCCGTTCTGCTTAGTCGCTCCGCCTTGTTGCCTTGTCCAGTTGCTCCGCCTCACCGTTCTGCTTAGTCGCTCCGCTTTCCCGCTCCGTTAGTCACTCCGCCTCTGCCGCTTCGTGACATTAGGTCAAGATCCATTACTGCACTGACAGCCTACCGATAAGGTTGTCCTTGCAGGGTCTATAGACACCACGTCTTCCCCAGTTCCGCCCGACTCTGAAACACCTGTTGCCAGTATAGACTGCTCCGCACTCCCGCACGCACTTGACCCCAGAGACCAAGCTCACGCCCATAACAACGACGATACTTGGCGCGATTGCCAGTCTCAACCTTGCCCCAACGCCCTTTCGAACTCAATCCGAGAGCCACTCACTGTGAGCAATATAACCTTCCTGCCGATTCCCCAGCCCCGATTGCCTACTCCCATCATGTCGACTCCTATCCCGCCTGCCCCAAACACCTCTGCGGAGGATCTCATGGCTCAGCTCATCAGACAAGTAGCTAACCTTGCTACAGCTATGGAGGAACGCTCATCCTCTAAGTCAAGCATGAACAAACCCGAGGTTTTCAAGGGTAAAGATGGCGCTGAAGCCTGTCGCTTCATGGCTCAGTTCCAGAATTGGGCGTCAGAACAACCGGATCTCGCCAAAAGCCAAGTGAAACTTATCAAGTCCGCCTTGGGCTTCTTCACAGAAAGTGCCGGAGATTGGGCAACTCCCCATCTGCTACATTTCAATGCGGAAAATCCCCCTTTCGGAGGAAATTGGGAGGCGTTTCTGAAGGAATTTAGCCAACGGTTTGAACCAATGGACCCAGGTATGGAAGCCCGTAGCGAGATCAAGAATCTCAGGCAAAGTAAAGGACAGACAGTTGCGGAATTCGCTCAGAAGTTCAAGGATATCGGAGATCGGACTGAAATGTCTGATATTGACTTGCGGGAACGTTTCTTCACTGCATTACTCCCAGAGATCCGACAACACCTCATCACCGTAAACATTGCCCAAGGAATTGCTCCGACTCTGAAGGAGGCAATCAAACGGGCCATATCGGTGGATGTCTACCTGCACGATCCCACCATGACTGGCCGGAACTCTGGATACCCTCCCACGCATACCGCTCATACTACCCCTGCTGACCCCCACGCTATGGACATTGATGCAACCCACACCAGTAATGGGAATACTAGGGAAGCATTCCTAGCTCGCATGCGAGGACGATGCTTCGGCTGCGGTGCCCAAGGTCATGTCAAGCAAAACTGCCCACACCGAGAAACCACCTGCCGCTACTGTGGACGTCGAGGACATCTGGAAGCAGTCTGCCAAGACAAATTCATGGGACTCGGACGAGACCGAGGCCGACGCCAGCAACCTCGACGCCAACAGATATCCGCTACGGGACCCGCGCCATTCTCCCTATTCCCAAACGAATCCGTCCAAATCGCGTCCTCGACCCCAACATCTGCTCCTGCACCCGTAGCTGCTACTCCGAGCCCCCCTAACCAGGACTTTTCCAATCAGATTGGTCAAATAAGGGAATTACTTGATCGTGCTAACGCTATGTCCTCCTCGTCCTCTGGCTTTCAACAGGGTTTTTAAAGAGGGTACCCGCTTCGGCTGCACCGAGAGTACCCCGTAATCAGTTTGTTATGTTCGCTACTTCCTCGTATGACTCGCACCCATCATGTACAATATCGTCGATCCGGGAATTAAACTCTACTTCCCCACATTTCCGAATTCATGCGAGACTAAGAGGAAGGAATCACAGTATAACAACTGCAGCCATGGTAGACTGTGGAGCTACCGCCCTGTTTTTAAACCAAGATTTTGTCACCCGGAACCATGTAAGATGTGCACCCCTCCATAAACCAATCGACGTTTTTAATATCGATGGAACACCTAACCGAGCTGGACGGATAACCCATTTTGCACGTCTGGCACTCACAGTGGATAATCAAGAGCGATGGATGGACTTTCTGATCACCAACCTAGGAGGTGAAGACATCATCCTTGGACTCCCCTGGCTACGGAAGGTAAATCCGGAGATTGATTGGGAGAAAGGACGACTTTCAGTAAAGCCTCCTCGAGTAACGATAGAAGAAGTCCCAGACGAGAAGATCTTGTACTCTCATCTAGCCGCCACTCACACAGAAACTCCGATCCTCGAACTCCCGGAACTGGAACCTCCCGCAGAAAACCCCCACATTGAGGTGCCACTAGAAGCGACCCTTGAACCGAGTGAATCAGCAGCGGTGGAAGAACCACCAATACACCGAATTCGAGCCAATCATAAAACTCGCCGGGCATGGGTAAAAGCAGGAATTCTAGAGGAACAGACGGAGGAAGTCTGGTGCGCCGCAGGATTCACTTACTCCCAGCAGCTAGCAGAGGAAGCCAACCGAGACAAACCCGTTAAAACCTTCAAAGAAATGGTCCCTGAGCAGTATCGTGATTTCAAGAAGGTTTTCTCAGAATCCGCCTCCGAACGATTACCTGCCCACCAACCTTGGGACCATGCGATTGATCTCGTACCTGGAGCACCAGCAACCATGCGTACCAAGATTTATCCCATGTCCCTAAACGAGCAGGAGGAGTTGGATCGTTTCCTAGAAGAAAACCTACGGAAAGGCTATATCGTCCCCTCAAAATCACCAATCTCATCACCGGTCTTCTTCGTAAAGAAGAAGGATGGGAAACTCCGTTTCGTACAAGACTACCGGAAACTGAACGAGTACACTGTGAAGAACCGATACCCTCTCCCATTAGTTGCTGACATCATTAGCCGACTTCAGGGAGCCAGATACTTCACGAAGTTTGATGTCCGCTGGGGTTACAATAACATACGGATTAAGAAGGGGCATGAATGGAAAGGCGCGTTCGCAACAACCCGAGGCTTGTTCAAGCCTAAAGTCATGTTCTTTGGTCTCACAAATTCCCCTGCCACGTTCCAAGCACTTATGAATGCTATATTTGCTGATCTCATTGCAGCCGGCAAGGTGGCAGTCTACCTAGATGACATCCTTATCTTCAGTAACGATCTCGAGGAACACCGACGAATGGTACGGGAAGTATTAACCCGGTTAGAAAAGCACGACCTCTACCTACGACCAGAAAAATGCGAATTTGAACAACAACAGATTGAATACCTCGGACTCATCATCTCAGAAGGGGAGGTGAGAATGGATCCGGTAAAAGTAGCGGCTGTTCGCGACTGGCCAGTCCCTACTAATCTTCGGGAACTACGAGGGTTCTTGGGATTTGCAAACTTCTACCGACGCTTTATCCGGAATTTTGCCAAAATAGCACGACCTCTGAATGACCTGACGAAGAAAGACACCAGCTTTACCTGGACCGACACTCGACAGAAAGCATTTGATACCCTTCGAGAAGCCTTCATCTCCGCACCGATCCTTGCTCTATGGACACCAGACAGGCCTACTCGAATCGAGGTAGACGCATCAGGCTTTGCCACGGGAGGCGCCCTTATGCAGAAGCAAGACGATGGCCAATGGCATCCGGTAGCCTTCAGATCGGCATCCATGCAGCCAGCGGAACGGAACTACGAAATCTACGATCGAGAAATGCTTGCTATCATTGAAGCACTGAAGGATTGGAGGAACTTTCTAGAAGGACTCCCTCAACCATTCGACATCATTACGGACCATTCGAACCTCGAATTCTGGCGCACTGCACAAGACCTCACCCGCCGACAAGCCCGATGGGCCCTCTATCTGTCACGGTTTGACTTTCATATGATCCACCGCCCTGGCAGAGTAAACACCCAAGCTGATGCTCTCTCCCGCATGGCAGTTCATCATGTATCGGACAGCGATGATAACCGACAACAGACAGTCCTTAAACCTGGCCACTTCGTAAAAATTGCAGCTTCGATCCTACAGAACCCCTTAGAGGATCGTATCCGGAAAGCCTCAGAACGGGAGGCACAGGTATTGGAGGGTCTCAAAACAGTCAAAGAGCACGGACTACAGCGCTTGGCCAATGGGATAGCCGAATGGGAAGAAGACAATGGGTTGGTCTACTACCGAGGTCGAGTATACGTACCAGCAAACGACGACCTACGCACTGAGGTACTCCGTCAATGCCACGACAATCCAACTGCAGGACACCCCGGACTACACGGGACACTCGACTTGGTCAGTACCCATTTCTGGTGGCCTACGTTGCGCTCTTTTGTGGAAAAATACGTTGAGGGATGCGAGGTTTGTGCCCGTAAGAAGATCCAGCGACACCCACGGGCCGTAACTCAACCATTAGATGTACCATCCGGTCTATGGGAAGAGGTAGGGGTTGACCTGATAACACAGCTACCTAACTCCCAAGGCTACGATGCTGTCTTGGTTTGCACAGACCTGTATGGAAAACAAATTCACGCCATTCCTTGCACCAGCTCCATCACAGCCGAAGGCGTTGCCGATATTTACTACCGAGAGATCTTCCGTCTCCATGGTCTTCCTCTTCACTTTAAATCCGACCGCGGACCCCAGTTTGCAGCTAAACTCATGTGATCCCTTCTCGCTAGGCTAGGAATTAAATCAGATCTAACCTCCGGATACCGTCCTCAGTCTAATGGCCAAACCGAACGAGCAAATCAGGAAGTAGAGAAATACATCCGCCTCTATGTAGGACGACGACAAGATGACTGGGCAGAGCACCTTCCCATGGCGGAGTTTGTGATTAACTCACGGACTCATTCTGCGCTAGGCATGTCCCCGTTCGAGCTAACCTACGGCTATCTTCCCCTGTTCAATATCCCAGTGGGCCAACGCAGCGGTATTCCAGCTGTGGATGACCGTATACGGATTCTCCGAGAAGTGCGACAAGATGCCGGAGCTGCCTTACACCTAGGAAAGAAACAACAGAAGGAGGGATACGAACGCGGGAAGCGGAAAGCTCATCAATTTAAAGTTGGAGACCTAGTCTGGCTCAGTGCGGAGGACATTAACCTTCAACTTTCCAGTGAAAAGTTAGGAGATCGACAGCTTGGCCCTTATCGCATTCTGGAGAAAATTGGCCCTTTAGACTACCGCCTTGACCTTCCCCTATCCCTAGATCGCCTCCATCCCGTCTTCCATGTTGATAAACTATACCCCTGGAAAGGTAACTCCATTAACGGCGAAATACCAACACCACCAGAGCCGGTATACTTAGAGGATGAAGACGAACCGGAATACGAAGTAGAGGAGATCTTAGACAGCCGGGTTCGATGGAAGAAGTTGGAATATTTGGTTAAGTGGAAAGGTTACGACGCAGGGCACAACTCTTGGGAACCCGCAGCCAACCTCAGTCGAGCACCAAAAATTGTTCGGGCCTTTCATAAAAAACACCCAACAGCGGCAAAGCCTTGACCATCGAGGGCAATGGTCATAAGGAGGGGGGTAATGTCATAAAGTACGCAGCCCCTATCATTTTCCTTTTCTCACCATCTCGATGCCTTTACTTGTACGATACATCATCCCATCACTGTCAAACCCCCATCGATTACTGATCCATCGATTACTGATCCACCTGACCCATCTTCTCCTTCTATTGGCTTCCGCCACCTTCCTTGTTCTTAAACTGTACAGTATTACATCGTTGTTTCTCGCAGACCGGATTATGTATATATAGCCAACCCTCCACAGCCTGGTCCCTTATCTTGACCTCTCTGTCATTATCTGGGACCAGGTATGTGCTTACTTATTATTACCTATGACTACGATACTCAATATAACTCTGTCATTATCTGGGACCAGCCTGCCGCCGTTCTGCTTAGTCGCTCCGCCTTGTTGCCTTGTCCAGTTGCTCCGCCTCACCGTTCTGCTTAGTCGCTCCGCTTTCCCGCTCCGTTAGTCACTCCGCCTCTGCCGCTTCGTGACAGATTTAATCATTCATACAACGTCGGTTCAAGTGAGGACGCTTGAAATCTAAAGTGAGGGGGAGATGTAGAGGATGCGATAGGACTACATGCACGGCTTGCCATTAATTGGCAATAGAATATATTAACTTACAAATGTACATACGTTCGGGTAATTCGGGGAATCAGCACTTGGCTTCTGTCTACGGTATACGAGTCGTCGACGCAAGGACAGAAGGAAGACTCGCATTACACAAGTGAGTCCTCAACCTCCCTTGACTAAATCTAAAGCTCCCAAAACATTTATCATTTTGGTGAGCCAACCTCTCCTATGACTTCTTAAGCTCCTTACTTGCTCCACAAGTCCTGGGACCTTGATTCTAGATAGCGTCAAAGCTTCCTGTCACTCCCCCCTGTGTATCACTTTTCTGTTACTACCTCCACCGCTTGGAAATGCCAATTGCTACCTCTCTTGTCCCAGAACCTCCTTCCCGGGCTTGCATTCCATTGGGAGCTCCTATATTTGTAGCTCACATCATCTATTAGCTGTAATAATCCTATGTGAATATTCCTAGCTACTACAATCTGCTTTACATAACCTTCATACATCTCCTAACTTCCAGATTCATCTAACCCCGCCAGTTACCCTCCTAGGAACCTCCTCAAGGGTCACATTTCACATTCTGTACTACTACTAGGTCATTCCTGTCCTCGGTCATGGTTCCTGTAGCTCCCTTTAAGCTCCAGCCTGCTCTTAGCATGCTACACCATGAACCTCATTACCTAACACTACTTATAAGACCTATTCTGACCCAGGTGTTATGGCTTGTACATAACACCTACACAATATTCTGAAATCAATATACATTGTAAACCATTTATGTCTTACACTGCAATCTGACTCAATCTCTTGCTATGAACTCTTGATGGATTTGAATGCAGAAAGCCAGTTAGCAAATAGTAATAAGGCCCACCAGAAGCTCCTTTTGATAGTAAACTAGGGACCAAATCCAGCTCAAGCTTGTTCAGAATATAGTGCCACTCATGGATTGGAAGGGTCTTGTCCCTAAAATTTTCACCTTGCTTGCAATGGTCATTGAACATCTGTAACCTCAAGTGCCCATGCAAAATTTTTCTTTCAAGTTGTCTCTGTCAAAGTCAAATTAAAGGGATCCAGAAGCCCTTTTAATTTAAGGGTGATTCTAACTTCAACCCTGTCCCACAACAGCCCTAGAACAGCCTTTTTTAAGCACTCTGAAGGCTCCTGTAAAACTCCACTGACTCAGGTGGCCTAAAGTACACTACAATTTTGACTTGAAGTATGCTACTTTAGATTGGGTCCAACAGAAGCTTCCAGAGTCCTCTCTCTCTCCATATTGCATTGTCCCTAAGCTTTTCCACTTGCTATTTCTATCTTACACAAACACCCCCAGTGCCACAAGTCTCCTGTTCTACAATCTTTGCTTGATATTGTAAGACTTGGGTCAGAATTGGTCTTATAAGGAGAGTTGGTATTGGTAGTTTATGTTGTAGCATGCTAGAAGCAAGCTGGAGCTCAAAGGGAGCTATGGGAACTGCAACCAAGGACTGGAATGACCTAGTGGAAGTATGAGAACATTGAGTGTGACTCTTGAAGAAATTCCTAAGAGGTCCAGAGAGGTCCCTAGGATGATAACTGGCATAAAATAACAAACTGAGAACCAGAAAATATTAGGATAAGTGAAAGATGTGAGCTGTGAGGATGGTGAACGTCAATAGGATGAATGAAAGATGTGAGCTGTGAGGATGGTAAACATCAATATAGACTATTCGAGCTATTAAGTGGCAAGAGCTATAGGGGTAAGAGTTCCGAACAGGAAATGGAGACCTGGTAATGAGCTTGCCTCATTTTTATGTGAAAGAGAAAGGATGGAATCAAATGGGCACTCCAACCAACCAATCTAATACACAATATATGAGTTCACTGCTATCAAATTTATTTAATAGCAAGGGGTGGCATTGTCAAAGGTTCTGCAAAGCTTTGAGAGCTAGAGAAAAGCTTCAATCAATCAATTTGAATTGTTCTAAGGATTCAGTATGTTCCTTTGATTAAAGTAGATTCAGCACGATTTGTGCTTTAGTGGTATTGATATGGGTATATCAAGAATTGGGGGTGAAGAGGTTTCAGTCTGGCGGGAGTGTGTCTTTCCTTTTTATAGATTAGCACTGCAACATTGTCCCAAAATCACTTGTATTCCAGATACATCAGATCATTATTTATATATACAGAATATAGAGTCACACAGTACAATTAATTTAATAAAATAAATGTTTGGAACCACAAGGAAACTTCTACAATAGGTCAGATATCATTTAATTTAAATCTATTCATTCTTATTTGGTCCATATTGGTTCCAAGATTCTAGTATACCTCCAAACATAGGTAGGTACTTTAGTATTCATTTAATTTAATTGCTTTGGAGAATGACTCAAATGGTGTTCAGCTGTCATGGATGCTCAACATGTCCTTCGATCGTTTGTCACCTTGTCCAGAGGCAAATCAGCTCTCCTCATTTCTAATCCTATCAATCTGATTCATCTGGATTAAACTAATTACTTCTCTCTTTCAATAGACACCCATTGTGCCTATACTCTATCAAGGGAGTTGTGCATAGTATTTATTTAATTGTATTCTTTAATATTTTTTATGTCAGAACTCTTTGACATTTATTTGATATGTCTTTGGAACCTTGCAGTACTTCAATCATCTTTCTAGTCATTTTCCTCAACCATGCAACCTGATTGGTCTATTAGACTAAATCACAGTCTTTTAGATTAATACATGATCTCGTTCTAGTATGTGCATTTGACAATTCTTGAGTTCTAGAAAGTCATTTTGAGTCAATCCTTGGCTTATCCTCACCTGAGTAAGTTCTTCCAAACTCCTGCCAGTGTAAGGTCCAATAAGAATATCCTTGGTATGTCACACATGAATGGTCATCCTTCAGATGTAGTCCAAGTATGGTATAATCCTGCTTGACAAACAGGTAGACTTTTATCCAAAGGTAGTATCAGGGATGCATCTGCAAAACATGTATTTTTGGCTAACCATCCGAGAGCAGCTGAAAGCGCTTCCCAGCAGCCAAAATCTTGCTTTCAGTGCTTTCGATGCTGGAGAGCGCTCTCCAGCCAGTACCCTTGCTCTGGCAAACATACAGGTTTTGCAGATGTGGGTAAACTAACCAACTTGTGGTAGTATGGGTATAGAGTCCCTTCAACTATTAGACTGATTCAGTAATGACTTTGACTGTCAATCTGGGTCTCAATTACAGTCCTCTTGATACAAATCTATGTGTGAAAGTGTTACAATTCACTGCATAGATGTCTAGCCAAAATTTAGGCATGTCACCAGAAGGGAGTCCCGGGATGAGAAGAAGTCCAGGTTGGTGTTCCTGTTAAGATCATGTACACCGTGTAACCGTGCCAAAGCCACAAGGTGCCTAAGTGCGGAAGACGAATGGGACAGTAGTGAAGTTATTAACAACACCGCCGTTACGCCGTTAGTCCCCGGAGATCGAGAGTAGAGAAGGGAGGAACTGAGGAGCAGCCAAGTCGGAGCGGCGGTAACGCCGGTGACGAGGAGCGAACCAGAGAACGTTTAAGTCCTAAGGTTATAGTAGAGAGTACTTCAAGGCGTTGAGCCTGAAGACTTAGAGAAGAGTTAAGTTGGGAAGGGAGATCTAAGTTGATCTAAGTTGATCTAAGTCGATAATTAAACTGAGGAACTACAGTAGCGTACGGGCAGTATTTATATCTACGGAGCGGCGCAGCGGTGCGGAGCGCCAGACTAACTACTAGGAGCTATACGAGTAGTACCTGCAGGGTAAAGTAAAAGACAATAAGGAGGGACTAGAACGAAAGAGTAAAAGACAATAGTGAGAGACTAGAACGAAAGGATATGTGTAGCGAGAAAGAACAATAGGAAGAGATTACAATAAGGAACAGATCTTCGGAGTACCGAGCGGCGGAATGGAGGCCCGCGGCATGGACTTGACAGTATCCCCCTCTTAGGCTTGAGCCCTCGAAAGCCATTAATACCGGGAGTTGGTTAGTCACCAAAGAAAAATTTTAAAGGCCGTCAGGATCGGGAATTTGGCCCATCAGTCAGCAGGAAAATTTTCAAAAGCCGGTAGTACCGGGAATTGGCATTAGTCATCAGTGAAAATTTCCGGTTCACCGTACACCAAGTACAATTCGACGGAAAATTTTCGCTGGTCCGTGCGCAATTTTGCCGTATAAAAGGCCCAGAGTTTCGCCAGTAAGACCCAAGTTTCCAACACTTCCAAGTCTACCATGTCCGCCAGCCGAACCGTCACCACTACCACAACCGCCACTTCCCCCAATGCCGGCCCTTCCCATTCGCGCCCCGTACCCCCGTCACCCATTGACCTTGTCGATGACGAGGACGACGACCAAGAAGAAGACGACGATGTCGACGACCAAGAAGAAGACGACGATGTCGACGACCAAGAAGAAGACGACGATGTCGACGCCATCATGCAGAGGGCTCGGGAGCGGGTACGACGTGTGCAGGAGTGAAAAGCGGCGAAGGCGGCGAAGCGAAAAGCTGAGGAAGCAGCTGCAGCCAGGGAGAAGGCAGCGAAGGAGGCGCGCGAGTGGGCCCTTAGGGCGAGGCGTCAAGAGGAGGAGGTGGTTGAAAGGAGGAGACTATTGGCTGCTGCGGCGACGGCGAGGAGTCAACGAGGCACCTCACCTAGTGAGGCTTCGGTTTCTCCGCGGAGGCCGATAGTAGAGATCTCCAAGGTGAAGAAGGGTAAAGGAAAGGAAAAGGCAAAGGTACGTGACAATTGTTTTAAGTACCATTCCTTACTGATGACTGTCCTCAGCCTATTGCTGGAGATCCCGATGATGGCGACGATGGCGAAGGTGATGATGAGGAGGACGATGACCGAGCACCCTGCGAGTGGTGCAAGAACAAGAAGATCTCTTGCCAGATGCAGGCTGGTAAGAGGAGCTCGATAATATGTAAACCCTGCCACGACGCGAAGGTTAGGTGTTCCTTTTCCGGCCGGCCCTCCACGGTGAAGCGAGAGGGAGGCGCGAATCCGACCGGCGAGCGGCTGGCGGTGATGGAGAGCCAGATGGCTCAGCTGCTCGCCGACAACCGACAGCTTAGGGAGGGTCAGGTTAAGGCGGACACTTACCACCGTCATTTTAACCGTAAGTTAGATTGGTTGATGATGGACGCCGCTCGAAGAAGGAATTCGCCCCCGGAGATGCCGGAAGTTGGCTCTTCACGTTTGCCGAAGAAGAGGAGAAGGGCTGTAGGTAGCGAGGAAGAAGAAGAAGAAAAGCAAGTGGCAGAGGAAAATGTTGGGGAGGAGGACGGAGAAGGGGAAGAGGACGAGGGAGGAGACGAACCGGCGCCGAAGAAGGTCCGGTCGGAGAAAGGGAAGGAGAGGGAGGAGTAGCGTAGTATACGGACAACGGACATCGGACCTCGGCCTTCGGCCATCTTCTTGTCGCCCTGCCTTCATTGTATTATTTTGTCTTTTGGACTTTGTATATAAAAAAATGTTAACTCGATTTTGAAATGGGAAAGCGAATGGGCCGCGAAGCGGCGTAAGAAATAATTAGTTTTGAAGTATAAGTAGTTTAAGTGTGAAAGAAATATAAGTGAAATAGTAGGTAGAAAGATGAGATTAACAATTAAGAGAGAGGGATAAACACTCAATTTACTATCATCGTGTTTACCCTCTAAACGCACAAAGTAAACTTCGGCGGAGCGCGGCGGAAAACGGGGAAAGGAATAAAATGATTTTGTGTGATCAAGGTCCAGGTTTCAAAGGGTATCGAGCGTGGAATGCGGGTACCAGTTCATCAGCATGTAATTCATCAGCAGCAACCCAGGAGAATTCATCGTCGGTACCTTCATAACCGGCCCACTGAATATAATAACGTAGAGGACAACGCTTATACCTTCTGTCCAGCTTGGAGTCCAGAATTTCGGCAACGTTATACTCCTCTTCACCATCGACTTCAATTGGAGGTGGAGGAGATTGAGTACGATTCAGGAATGGATTCGGCGTAACCGGCTCCAGCTGTGAGACGTGGAAAACCGGGTGAATGCGGCGAAGATAGTCCGGGAGCTTGAGTTCGTAAGACAAAGTACCAGGTCGACTGATGACTTTGAAAGGACCAAGATATTTTTCTGAGAATTTTTCAGTAGGACGAGTAGAGCGAATGTGCTTAGCAAGAACAAAGACTTCGGAGCCGATCGGGAACTCCGGGTGCGAGATTCTTTTCCTGTCAGCTTGTTCCTTATAACGAGACTGAGCTAAAAGGATTTCCTCTCGAAGGAAAACGTGGAGTTCATCGAGGTTGACGACGAAGTCTCTAGCTAGATCAGACTTCATATCGACCTCGGGCCGAACGGTGATGTTAGGGTGGTATCCTTTGTTAGCGAAGAATGGAGTAATACCAGTGGAAGCATTAGGAGCGTTGTTATAGGCGAACTCGGCGATCGGAAGTAGAGGTGACCAGTCATCTTGTTGGTAGGAACAGTAGATCCTGATGTACTGCTCGAGAGTCTGATTGACACGCTCAGTTTGCCCATCGGCTTCCGGATGATATCCAGAGGTATAATGAAGTTCCATAGATAGCGCTTTACCGAGAGCCCGGAAGAACGCCGAAACAAATTCGGAACCACAATCGGAAGTAACATGATTAGGGACACCATGCTTAGAGAAGACGTGAATAACAAAAAGCTCAGCTAGTTGTTCGGAAGTAATGGTGTCGTGAGTTGGAATAAATATAGCTTGCATGGAAGATCGATCCACAACGACTAGGATAGCGGTGTAACCATTCGACATTGGCAGTTGCTCAATGAAGTCCATGGAGATGGAATCCCATGGTCGGACCGGAACCGGCAGAGGCTTCAACAAGCCGTAAGGCCGATGACAGCGGGGCTTATTGCGACCACAGATAGTGCAAGAGGTGACGTAGTCACGAACAAAGTCTCTGACCTTGGGCCAGGTGTATTGACGACGTACCGCTTCTAGAGTGCGGTTCTGGCCGAAATGGCCTGAGAGTGGATGATCATGGAAATAACGAAGGACTTGAAGGCGAAGATCGCCGTGATTCGGAACATAAATACGGTCGTCAAGGCGTAGTAGCTTGTCACTACCTAAGCTCCAACGTTCATTGGAAGGATCTTTAGCAAGTTCCAAACCAGCAACGGAGCTCGGATCGGCGGGAAGGGCGAGGATGATTGCTTGGTGTAGGGCTTCGATATCCATGATAATCGAGGCTCGTAACACGGGGCCTTCCAGGAAGGTAGCTCGAAGAGACGCAGTGAGTTGTTTGTTAGTAAAGATAGGGCGAAAGTTATGAGGGTTCACTTGGGTGTAGCCGATATCCCCCTCTTTAGGGTAGACGTCCCAGCATCTAGTTATTGAATCAGGTTTCTCGCCGAGTTTCCCCGGTCGGAAGCGAATGACCATATTAAATTGATGTAAAAATTCAGACCATCGGACCTGTCGGCGTGTGAGAACCTTGGTAGTAGAGAAATACTCAAGATTCTTGTGATCGGTGACAACGTCCACCGGATCACCCGAGCCTTCCAGATAATGACGCCAAGCTTTAAAGGCCTCGAAGATGGCCAGTAGCTCTTTGTCGTGTGTATCGTAGTTGAGTTCCGCCGCATGAAGCGTTCTGGAAAGGAAGGCTAGAGGATGAATTTCACCGTCAGCATATTGGATGGAAAGAATAGCCGCAATGGCGTAGTCGGAAGCGTCGGTCTCCACAATAAGTGGGCGATTCGGCTCCCAATGGGCCAGTATCGGCGCAGAAGTGAAAGCAGTCTTGAGATTTTCGAAGGCCTCTTGACAGCTGCTGTCCCAGATCCAGGATGCGCCTTTTCGGGTAAGCCGAGTCATCGGCACAATGATATCACTATAATTATAAATAAAACAATGATAGAAATTTGCGAAACCCAAGAAGGATTGAATGTCCTTAACCTTCCTCGGGACCGGCCACTCTGGAACTGTCTGAACTTTCTCCTTGGACATAGTTAATCCGTCGGGAGAAAGAATATAACCCAAATACTCAACAGTATCCATATTGAATTTGCACTTGTCGGGGTTGGTGTAAAGCCGATGTTTCCGTGACCGCCGAAGAACTTCCTTAACGTGTTCTCGGTGTTCTTCTGGCGTATCAGAGTAGATTAGAATATCGTCAAGATAGACGATGACACAAACATCGAGCATGTCAGAGAAAATGTCATTAACAAACCGCTGGAAAGCCGCAGGGGCGTTCGTAAGGCCGAACGGCATGACCTTCCATTCATAAGAGCCGTAGTGGGTCCGAAAGGTGGTTTTCCATTCATCACCTTCAGCGATTCTGACTAGATGATAAGCGTGAGCGAGATCCAATTTGGTGTATATTTTAGCTCTTTTCGGAGCGTCGAGGAGATCTGATATGAATGGGAGTGGGTAACAATCCTTTTTGGTGATACGATTGAGTCCACGGAAATCGACGCAAAGGCGAAGTTTGCCATCTTTCTTTGGGACAAAAAGGACCGGAGCGCCGTGAGGAGAGGATGATGGGGTGATGGCACCAGTAGCCAGCTGTTTGTCAATAAAGTCTTTAAGGGCGACTAGCTCCTTTTCAGACAAAGGGTAAATACGGCCGAGAGGCGGCGAAGCGCCCTCTTCCAAGTCAATCTTCAGGTCGTAAGGTCTATGTTCAGGAAGTGAATCTGCAGCAATCTCGTCGAAGACGTCTGCAAACTCTGCGTACTCTTCTGGGATAGAAGGATGGAGTGGTGGAGGAGCGGTCGGCGGCGCGGGCCGCGACCTCTGAGTGGATAGCACGAAGAAGAATAGGTTCCATACCAGCGTCCTTGCAAGCCCTATTAAAGACTGCAGCACTGACAAGTGCAATGTCTACCTCGGGAGTTTCCAGTTGAGCAGCAAATTGAGAGACCGTAGGGTAAGAATAGATGGGTTCAAAGGGGAATTTAGACGAAAGGGGCTTAGCCTGTAACGTCCGGGAGCGGGAGCGAGAGCGAGAGCGAGGTGAGTCCCCAGGAGGGGTCTCCAGAATTGTCGGTGAAACCGACGGCAAAGGTTCCGGTAGCGGAACAGCGACCTTTGCATCAACGGTGTTGACGGCAAAAGGCACAGACGTCTGTGGAGAATCAAGGTGTGAAGTGTTACGGAACGTAATGTTTCGAGATGCCCAGTCAATCAACGGATTGTAGCGGGATAAGAAACTGTAACCTAGTACTGCTTTACAAGATGAATCTAAATGAGTAACATAAAATGGTAATAGAAGCAGCTCGCCAGAAGGGAACCGAACGGCAATATTCGCCATATCGGTAATGGGTTTAGAAGATAATGAACCATCAAAAAGACGAAGATTAACAAGAGAGATTTTGGTCGTAGGAATGGAATTTTGAGAAACATAACGAGTATCGATGAAAGAGTCAGTAGAACCAGAGTCAACAAGAGTAGGAAATTTAAGAAGAGCAGAAATGGGTTCGGCCGAATCGGATAAAGGAAATTCAGTAGTCAAAGATATTACAAGAGATCATTCAATAGAAGAAAGAGCGGACGCGTTGAGATATAACTCCCCAGGTGAGGTACGAACCTGATCAACGCAGCTCCCGTTCCGTACCGGGGAACAAGAGCTGCGGACTAGTTTTCCGATTCCTCTTCAACAACCTCAACGGTTGCTTCGGGGGTTTCTTCAACCTCGGCAGCACGGCCCTTCGATTCTCGGGCCTTTCGCTTGTTGCAGTCAGCAATCTGATGCTTACCACCGCAGAAGAGACAAAGGTTGTTCTTCATCCTTCTTTCCTTCTCGGAGGGAAGGACTTTCCCATCTGCACCAAGATGGTTGAAGGCGGGGCGCTGACCGCCAGATTGGCCGGAATTCAAAGAGTTCTGGGGCTTACCATTATTGTTAGGCTTACCACCAGAGAAGGGTTTAGGCTTCGGCGTGAACGGCGCCGAAGAGCCAGAAGGCTGAGAATTGTTATGCTGGTTAGAAGAACCAGTCTTGAAGTCCGAGGAACCCTTCTTCGGGTTCCGAGCAACAAAAGGCTTACCAGCCTCACGCTTTCTAGTTTCCTTGCGTTTCCAATAACGATTGTCAATACGAAGAACTTCTTGACGATAATCGGCGAGCGTCGCCGGCTCGGGCAAACGCGCCATTTCGTCCTTGATGCGTTCAGCTAGGCCTCATCCGTAAGCCCATTTCAGGGCAGCAGAATCCCAGTTGGTACTAGCAGCCAGTGTGTTGAACCGGATATTGTATTTCCGGATGTTCTCAGTTTCTGTAAGACCTGGGTCGAAATGGGTCTTAGGGTAGGTTTTGGTATGTGGAGGTTTATGTTGTAGCGTGCTAGGAGCAGGCTGGAGCTCGAAGGGAGCTATGAGAACCGCGACCGAGGACGGGAATGACCTAGTAGTGGTTGGAATGACGAGAGGGTGACCCTTGAGGGGTTCCTAGGAGGTCCAGGGAGGTCCCTAATGCGTAGGGAGGTTCAGGAAGAGTGCGGGACCGTACGATATTGCGTAGTAGGAGTTGTACTCGCTGGAACGTCAATATAGGATCGAGTAGGTAGTTTATGCAACTGGGTCTCGAGGGTGTAAGCTCCCGAGAAGGGATACGCCAGGGAGGGTAGGTCCCTGGGGGCTAGGTTTGAGGATGGTCGTCCTCGAGTGTGGGAGGTGGTAACGGAGGAGCAATACGTAGTTCGACGTGAGGGGTAGCTTCGACGTTACCTAGATCGAGGTCCCGAGCTTACGAAGTA
>NW_025764395.1:0-77435 GCF_021015755.1 Lentinula edodes
TGGGGACTAGGTTGGAGGATGGTCGTCCTCGAGTGTGGGAGGTGGTAACGGAGAAGCAATACGTAGTTCGACGTGAGGGTTAGCTTCGACGTTACCTAGATCGAGGTCCCGAAGCTTACGAAGTAGCTAGGGAGCTCTGGGAGGTTTGGGGAAGAGTAGCTCACCAAGCGGGTAGGCGTTGGGGAGCTTTAGTAATGTTCGAGGGAGCTCGGGGGCTCACTCGGAAGGCTTAGACTTGAAGTAAAAGCGTATATTCGATCGTACAGACGATCAGAGAGACAATAGACAGAAGTAGAGAGAAACAGAGGTAGAGAAACAAAGAGTAAAGAGAAATCCGTATGGTTAGCAGGTACAAAGGGACAGGGACTGGACCTATGCAAAAGGGTGTGTGTTCAAAATATACCAAGCTGGGGATCCTTAGGATGTACGAGTACTTATATAGACAGGAGGAAAGGATCAGGGGAACATTGTGTGAAGTGGACATCTAAAGGGGATGATCTAAGATATATGAGAATAGGCTGATGGGTGCGTGGACGAGTTCCCGGGTCTGTCAAGCGGTGGCGGTTGTGGAGGTATCGGGTTCTCGGATACGGTTTGAGGAGGTTTCGAGATGGCGTCTAGGGAGGGAGGGGAGGTTTCCATGAGGCAAGAGGGAGGTTCGGGGTGTTACTGGGGATACGAAGGGAGGAGTACTGCGTTGTGGCTTGGAGCCAGCGCATGACAGAAATGTACCGTCTTCTTTGCTCAATCCATCTTCATTCCCTCCCTTGCTCTTGGCCGACTCTACAACCCAAAAGTCTCAGTATAGGAATTATAATGTTCAGCCAATGTACTAACTTTTTTCCTCTCATGCAGTTCTTCCAGTTTCTTCTGCAAAATGGCCCGCTGACCTTGTAACTCTTGTCGTTTTTGGTGTTTCGTTGCGAGCAGTACACCGTAGTTTGGTTCAGATCTTGTCTGGGTAGGCTTCCAGGTGAGCTTGGAATCCTCCAATCTTTTGATTGAGGCCACGAGCTTTTGGTCTTCATTCCCGATAAGCTTGAGAGCATTACTAATTTTTGAAATTTCTGCGATATATATTCAGTCCTGCACATTGGAATGACATAGATTTACGGACACGAAACAATGTCCTGAGTAGATATATCCTCCATATTCAAAGCCAGAATCTGGGATATGTTTGCTGGGATCAACATTGAAAGAAAAAAGAGTAGGCAGGTTACTAGGTGTATGTCGATGCTTGGTCAGTTTTTCTCGGTGCAATGTTAAATAATATTTCACATTTATGTCCTGATTTAGGACCAGACCTCCGATCTCTTCTGAGTTCCTTGCGGCCGCTTTCCGGACTCATTGCTCATAGCTTAGATCAGATTATTTGAACCGTCCTTCTTTCTTGTGATCCCGCTTTTCAGCTACATGACCGAGTCCTACTAAAGACCAAACATCGCAAAAACGAGTACAAACGGAAGGGAGAAAAGCGTGCCGCTAAATTTTTCCCTCGCTATGACAGACCGTACACCATTACTGATGTCCATCCACAGTTTTCAGCTTACACGTTGGATTTGCCTCCCTCACTCAACATCTTCCCCACCTTCCATGCGGACGAACTCAAGCTCTACACTGACAATGACCCCGACCTCTTCCCGAACCGCAAATTCCCCAAACCCGGACCCATCGTCACTGCTGACGGTCTATTAGAACTCCAGGTCGACAGAATCCTCGACGAACGTAAAGTGGGCCGCGGTCGTCGTTACCTCGTCCGTTGGAAAGGATACGGACCTGAATTCGACTCCTGGGAACCAGGCCGTTCGCTGCAAGAATGCGAAGCTCTCGACATATGGGAAGGACTGGTGGATGGCTAGTGTCAAGTCCATGCCGTGGGCCTCCATTCCGCCGCTCGGTAGTCCGAAGATCTGCTCTTATTGTAATCTCTTCCTATTGTTCTTTCTCGCTACACATATCCTTTCGTTCTAGTCTCTCATTATTGTCTTTTACTCTTTCGTTCTAGTCTCTCCTTATTGTCTTTTACTCTACCCTGCAGGTACTACTCGTATAGCTCCTAGTAGTTAGTCTGGCGCTCCGCACCGATGCGCCGTTCCGTAGATATAAATACTACCTGTACGCTACTGTAGTTCCTCAGTTTAATTATCAACTTAGATCTCCCTTCTCAACTTGACTCTTCTCTAAGTCTTCAGGCTCAATGCCTTGGAGTACTCCCCATTATAACCTTAGGACTTAGACGTCCTCTGGTTCACTCCTCGTCACCGGCGATACCGCCGCTCCGACCTGGCTGCTACTTAGCTTCTCTCTCTCTACTCTTGCTCTCCGGGGACTAACGGCGTAACGGCGGTGTTGTTAATAACTTCACTACTGTCCCACTCGTCTTCCGCACTTAGACACCTTGTGGCTCTGGCACGGTTACATGGTGTACATGATCTTAACAGCTAGGCCTGGTCTATTTCACCTTCTCACTCTTACGCGCGGCGTCCAAGGGACAAGGCACTGGTTTCTACTTATTCTACCTACACAAAATTTTCTGGTTGGGTGGTTTCTTGTCTCTATGCCTCCCGCTCCACTTCTTCCATGAGCGGGGAGAGTGGAAGCACAACCACGTGCTTCCTACCGTTACCACTACCATGCACGTCCTACGTCATGGGTCTCATCTAGAGTATATATAGTGATACTATACATCCTCAGTACTCACTCTGGTACCACCACCATCATCAATTACTCGTATCCTCCTCATCTTCTCAATCCAAGATCTTCGCCTGTTTACTCGTCGGTCTTAGTGAGTCCTCCTCTTAGTGTTGCTTGCCAGTGTACCTGGCAGGAGAGCTTCGCATTCTTGCAGCGAACGGCCTGGTTCCCAGGAGTCGAATTCAGGTCCGTATCCTTTCCAACGGACGAGGTAACGACGACCGCGGCCCACTTTACGTTCGTCGAGGATTCTGTCGACCTGGAGTTCTAATAGACCGTCAGCAGTGACGATGGGTCCGGGTTTGGGGAATTTGCGGTTCGGGAAGAGGTCGGGGTCATTGTCAGTGTAGAGCTTGAGTTCGTCCGCATGGAAGGTGGGGAAGATGTTGAGTGAGGGAGGCAAATCCAACGTGTAAGCTGAAAACTGTGGATGGACATCAGTAATGGTGTACGGTCCGTCATAGCGAGGGAAAAATTTAGCGGCACGCTTTTCTCCCTTCCGTTTGTACTCGTTTTTGCGATGTTTGGTCTCTAGTAGGACTCGGTCATGTAGCTGAAAAGCGGGATCAGCAGATGGGACGTTCTTCTAAAGTCTCCTCTCGGGACTCTCAAGGTCAGGAACTCACAAAACATCAGGTGTACTATCGAAAGTATGTGCGTCTCTCAAATACAAGTGCATGACCTCATATCTCTAGGAATGCTGATAAACGCAAACGGGAGGCAAGGGAGTGGTACCAAAAACACCGCAGCGCTACTGACAGCGTCGCATCTAATAGGTACTTCCTTGTGTTCTGGGGTTTTTGCTGATCCTAATTTGGTTGCTCGCAGCACCTCTGCACAGCCTACTCAGGCAGCAATGTCAAATACACCAAAAGTTGGCGACGGTCAACACAGTAGACCTGAGGATCAGACTCTTGACAGGTATTACTTTCCTCAGTCTATCCGTACAGGAAATTGAAAAGTTCCAGTTCTACCATGCTGACACCTGGTCAAGGTCTATCACAGGATGGTAACATTACTCCTCATACATCCGATGTTCATGAAAGAGCAAGAGTACAGTAGGAGCTATTTCTATTATTGATGGCATAATTAACGTTACTCCACTCCTTAGCTTTCTGCAAATCCCACAAGACGCATCGAAGTACAAGATTGTATACGCAGGATGCTTGCTCAGACGCACTCCCCTGAATACACTCATTTGTATGAAGAGTTTGCAACTATATGGGAGCATTATCATACTTGGGTGCATAAGTATGGGGGACTTCGTTTCTGGCATAAATTAGATTCAGAGAATCCGCAGGGGCAACAACAGTACGATATGCACTTGGCAGCAGGGGAGAAAATGGCGAATGACCTGACTTACTTCTTTCTCCCACAACTTCCTGAGAAGCAAAGCCATTTTCAGCTCATGTATACTGAAGCTTGTATAATGCTCAAGCATATCGGTGAAAGAGTGACTCGCATGTCCCTCCGGCCAAAGTAGCTACCTTGGTTTATGGGTTTACATTACAGTATATACTCCATTGACTCTCCAATGACAACTGTTGTGATTTTTAGACTTTGGGTGACCTCTTGGCTCCTGTTGGGTGATTTTGTATGGGAGACATTGGCGACCTGTCGTTGGCGACCCATTGGCGACCCATTGGCGACCCATTGGCGACCCATTGGCGACCCATTGGGGACCCGTTGGTGACCCATTGGCGATGTTACTCTTCTTCTTTAGACAGTAGACCACCTTGCTGAACTGTACTTGACCTGTTTGTCTCTTTAATAGGAATGTGTGATTATTTAGCCTTCAGTTAGTATACAAAATGGTCACCAAAGATCACCTGCAACCTACTCAGATGCACAAGGGCCGCGATTTTGCAACCAACCCATAACACCAAAGATTTCTGACATACTTTCCATTTTTACCAAGTCTGCAACATGTTTAATTCTTTACTCACTCTATAGAGTAGGCCTTACACTATTGTAATAGTTTCGAGCTGGTGATTGGATTATCATCCTCAATTGTAGGAGTTGTGGCACTCATTCCCAATGCAGGAGCAGGGGATTTCTCATTTGGCCTGTAGATTTTTTATGAGCGTGCATGTATGCGTACCCTATGATATCACATTCCTAAGTCCTTATATGTAGGCACTTTTTTATTGATGGAAGTGCCTCTGAAGTAACACAAACCAGCAGAAGGCAGAGTCTCACTGGGTGGCAAAATAACAGCCTACATATATGCCATCCTGGCGAGACTGAAAACAACATCTAAGTAATCATTTCTTACTCTCAAACTTACCTATACAGCTGATGGAGCAACGCATATCTAAACTCACCACTGAACAGCTGCCATCTTGGAACCATCAACCGTCAACATTCATTCCATCCACAGCTTAACCAGGTATGCCATTCCTTGGCAATTCTTTGATGCTCCCCCCTTCCCCTCCCAAAACAAGTACATTATACATTTAATTTACTGCTTTTACAGCTGAAATGAAGCCTATTATTCCAACCTCCTGCCCCCTAACAAATGGTGTCTGAACCAATCAAGCCCAAGCATTCTCCTTGGTCCAAACTCAAGCCCAAGCATTCCCCTTGGCTCAATCTTGATCCAGATACGTAGCCTTAGCCAAGTTACAGATCCCCATTGCCCATTGCCCATTTTATAAATTTGTCCAGTCTTCATTATCCTTTGACGATTGCCGTTCCTCTAGGCTCTGATTCAGCATCCTTTGATTCTAAATGCACTTTATCCTCTCCTGCCGCTAATGTGAGCCCTCTTAGTTGCCCCTGGGCCCCCCGAGCCCACACCTCTCACCCTTGGAGGCACCCCCCATCTGAACTCTCAGACCGCAATTGACCGCGATTGCAACATAATCTCAGATTAGATTAGATAATCTCTGGAACCACAATCTTCAGTTGAAAATAATGTCATCGCCCTGATTTGGCTTATCTTGACTCATTTTGGTTTATCAATTCAATCTGTCATCACACTGGAGTTGGTGATGTCTTTATTTCTTCCCCTCATATCGCTCAGAAGTTGACCTTGTGTTGTGACAAAACATTACAAAAGGTATATATTACTAGATTAATTTGGTGATTCAATGTTCACAGTGCGAACTTTCCCAAGCAGCTTTTTCGGATTCCAATTCATTAATCCGATTTTGAGCTAGCAACAACCTGTCTGTAAGTTCAGCAGCCTCCTGGCGATGAGATGTGAGAAGGGAGGTGAAAAGACAATCGGCACTACCATGGAGTTCATCCAGAACAGATGGTCCTTCCAGTCTCAAACGTTGCGATGCAAAGTGTAGAAATGGAATTCTGGCATTTGGGTGCTGGCCTGCAATATATACCCAACAGTTGCTCTCTGATGCCATACGTTCACACTAGTACCCAAATTTATCATTTTTAATCCAGCAATAACCTTGATATGAATGACTTACCGCGGCAATGATATCTGCCATGAGACGACAAAAGCGTTGACCTTGCTCATCAGTTGTTCGGCGTGGTGGTGGCAGGCTCCGTGGTCGCACAAGTTCTACAGATTTATTGAGTCAAAATAATGAAATTAACATCGGAAAATGCCTTGCCAAGAGGAAACTGGCCGTGACCTGCACCCTGCACCCAACCGTGAGTAACATTGTTCTTGGTTATGCGCACTCGAGATTTGTGAGACAGCGGCGAACTCGCCCCTGGCGATGACATGGGTGTAACACTGCTGCTGCGGAGAGCAGAACTGGCAGGGTGATTAAGCACAGTATCGGATTGAAGAGTACTGCGACTAGCAGATCGAAGAACAGGATCCAGCGGAAAGTCAACTTCCTATCAATCAATCAATTCATCGATCACAAAAATTAAAATTTAAACATTCAACCTACACCGAATGGAGCCAGATAAGGATTGGAATGTGACGTGGGCAGTGTAAGAGGAGCTAACGGAGGAGACACCGGGTGCACAGAAGTTGGTTGAGGAAGTCCAAAAATATGATCCGGCTTGTATGGGTTAATAGATGAGAAAGGAATAAATAATGTCTTTAGAAGTGGGAGACCTACCTCAGTAGGGCAGTTATGAGCTGGCGTATGTGGAGATGCTGGCAAAAGAAATCCAAGAATGTTGTCGGAGTGAGTCTAGTAAACAGTGAAAGGCAAGTTGGTGAAATATATAAATAACATACCATAGGAGAATGGCCAACTGGCGGGTTGTTACCAGTAACATCTTGATTGCAGCTGGGGTTCTGCAAGGACTCAATAAAGCTTGGATGGTGAAAGTATAAAGCACGTACTGCTTTGCGCCAAAGAGCACTATGCTTGCACTCTATGGAAGCCTTCAGCGGACGGCCTGGACATATTTTGCAGTAGCGAGGACCTCCTTTGGGCTTCTGAGGAGGAATAGTGATGTCTTTTGCAGTGGTGCCGCCTTTGCTTTTTCGTGGTGAGTGCCGTTTTTTTTTTCCTGAGTCATGTGTCATGGTCAAAGGAGAAAGACGATTGGGCCTGGTTATGTCAGCATTTTCTGAAGATCTGGAAGAGCTCGAGCAGCACTCACATCCCGCCAATTTCCGCCCTAGTTCTAATTTCATGCCCATTTCAAATGAACCCCTGCGTCCTTTACGTCGGAACGCGGACCCGACAGTAAAAGGGAGTGCATATCCCTTCCGTATTGCTCATACTGATGCTGGACTAAGCACAAGTCCAGTAAAGAGAGGAAAGACACGCCGAAGTAAGACCACGCTGAATGGGCGCCAAGGACGAACCACGCTGAATGGCTGCCAGGGACAAAATTCAACCAGAGAAGACTTGCAACCACAGACTGAGGTACCTATAGCTGGTCAAGAATCAGGTCAAGTGGGAATAGAGACTACCAGATATGATCCTGATATTCCAATGTTCGATCCTCCGGA
The DNA here is from genome assembly GCF_021015755.1 of Lentinula edodes. Taxonomy (NCBI): domain Eukaryota; kingdom Fungi; phylum Basidiomycota; class Agaricomycetes; order Agaricales; family Omphalotaceae; genus Lentinula; species Lentinula edodes. Next base: position 7,583 of record NW_025764395.1, read on the forward strand.
AATCGATCTGGGAGAATGGGATGGTTTTGTGGACACAGACAATCCAGTTGCAAATGATGATGTGGACGAAGAGTACTGCAATGCCGTTGAGTGGAATGTTGTGGGCTTCTTGCCAATAGGTGGAAGTTTGTACATAGTGCAGGGATGGTCAGCGAAAAAAAAAGAAGGAACTGTAAGCATTCAGAAGTCTTATTTTTGCACAATGTACTAAGCTTCTAAAAGCGACACTGGTTCCATTTCGAAGCAGCTCGGCGAGGACAGGAGATAATTGCTGTCTGTATGTGTGGCCAGGGCGATTTCAGCTGTATCCACCAAAGATATTTTCGTAAATGTATCTCACCAAATCAGGAAGGCGAGGAAAATGTGCCAGGTATGTGATTCTGTATACAGCTGGGACACCAGATATAATGAGCATTGAGCAGAACGACTGGCCAGGATAGTTCTTTTTCACCGGGAGTCTGTGAGCAGCGGACAAGTCATACATCGTTTCTCCGTTTCGAAAAATGGAGGCACCACAAGTTTACATGGTCGAGCGATTGTAATTCATGAAGGTCGTGATGATGGTGATGGTCTTTGGCGGTGTTTGAGGGATAGCACACAGTGCATCCATATTGCAGCTGCCAGACGCTACCTGAAGAACGGAATACAGGAGATTGAAAGCGATGAAGAATTAGAGGATATGATGGAAGAGATTGAGGGCATAAACCTAAGTAAGTAATTGGCGTCAAACTAAATACTAGAAATCTCACTATCCCATAGCAGATCAGGCTTCGAGAAAGCAAGATTGCGCTATATCATTTCAGCTTGTATTGCCACCAAAATGGTGCGAGCTTAAGACGGATCAGCTCTTATACCCCCGTCCTCCACCACTCCGACAGGTTCCAGAGACTCTGGGTATGGACAGAGAAGGTGCCTGTGCTTGTCGAGATGGGAGCCGAAGACTGTACGATAAAAACCTTCCAACATTCCTACGGAAGTGTACAGTGTACACACTAAGTAGAGCGGCACATACCAGTATTGAGCTTCAGAGGTGTACATCCTGCAAAAGGCAGTACGTTGGGCCTGAAACACGACATCTCGGATTATTTAATCTCAACAACTCTCTGCTTTTCACTCATGAGCTACTGGACGAGTACACAAGTGCATTCACCTCCTCGGAGACGCCATTCAATGCCTGGGTGCAACAAGTCAGTAGAAGATATCAAGCTGAGGATAACTCCATACCTTTTGTGGGCGTTGATACCTTCCGTGCTGCTTGGTTCGCATATGCTCGATTGATAAACTTTGAAGGAGATAAGCAGTGCCAGCGTTGCGGAGAAGAACCTGAGAATGTCGTATGGGATGGGGTGACTCTTGCCTACGCCAGGAAACAGCTTAGGGCCGGACTTAGACCCCCTACAACAGTGGACAGTGATTCACCTGTCCGTCCACGTACTGTTGCGAAGCGAAAGGAGTGGCTAGAGGACAGTGTTGCTCGTAAACGATTACACCACTGGATTGCCAAAGGTGGTATGAGCTGGGGTAATGATGAGAAGGAACGAGGGCCTGCAGAGGAGAGACAGAGGGAATATCCTGGCATTGTGGAATCTCTGCAGTGCGTGAACAAGCACTTGGCGTTTCTCTTTGAAGAGTATTTAGGAAACAAAGCAATGGAGAGAAATGGAAAGTGGAAACCTCAGAGAGAATACAAAGCTTTTTTTGAGATGGTACGTTCTTTCAAAAGTATAAGAATAGCGGAGCTCACTCTAACCACAATTACAGATTAGCGCAGAGGAATCTGCACTGCAGACTGTGAATGTAACATCACTGAAGGCACTACATGCATTCACAGAGTGTCCGGATAATGACACGATATCAGCATTGCGTTGCATCCCAAGCGTATTCCACATCATCAACAAGAAGCAGGGAAGGTCTGGAAATTCCTGGATTTCGATTATCGGGACCTGTAGATGGATGTATGAGCGTGGATACGAGGTGTTAAAGAGAGTGTTGAATGGTGTAACCAGTCCTATACCGCTACTAGAAACAGCAACAGGAGGTGGTGAAAGTTGGGAAGAGGTACGCACATTATGATGTATCACTCGCCTGAACACTCAATGGAGTATAGTCAGGGTGTTGTTATGGGATGTCCCAAATCCGCAGATGGCCCAAGTACCCAGGGATCCAGAAGGATGGCCAGGCAGATGCAAATGCGGAACGCGGCGGTGCTTGCTCTAAGTATTATGACACATATGGGAAAAAACGGCTGACAGGAGGAATCATGGTGTGCTGGTGTACGCACAGCATAGCCTACGGATTCCATTGTATCCCCGAAAGCGAGGGAAGGAATGATGTGTTTTCTGCGATGATCACCAGGTGGAAGCAAGCACCAAAACGTGTAATATATGACTTCGCCTGTGCACTCGGCCCATACTGTATGACCCGAGAACCTGAGTTCTTCGCGGACACAAAATTCACAATTGATGGGTTTCATGCATACAGGCATTCGCGGTGTTCAACATCCTCTTTTCTGAAAAGCTATATGGAGGTTGATTCCACTCTAGCTAGGATCAACTCCAGTGCTGCAGAATGTGGTAATAGTGGACTAGGAAGAATTTGGAAATCGGTCAGCTACATGGCGCAAGTAAATGCAATTATTTACACTCGGGTTTTCTTGTCAGTTTGGAACTGACTGAAGATTCGAAAGATGAAGGACAGCGAGCAGTTGTAAGGAGAAAGAGGTAGAGGAATTTAGATATGAGAGTAGATGACAATAAATCGTTTATGACAACCACAAACTGATGGTCTGGTGATCTGGCTAAATCTGTCTAAATATGGTAAATCTCCGGTAACTCCGGCATCTCTGCTACTCGTTAAAGAAATCTTGTAAAGTGCGTGAACATGGAGGTATATGGCTGAAGAGAGAAAATTTCTCTGCATGAAAATGTACACAGGTTTGCCGCTGGAGAGAAGTAGAAAAATAGTATTTAACATCGTCTGCATGATATTGTGCCCAGTCTTCATCATTCTTTTCATCGAGCCAGTAATTGAAGTGAATGTCACGAAGGGAATGCTTTTCACCAAGGAACCTACTAAGAGCTTTCTGTCATAAAGTACGCAGCCCCTATCATTTTCCTTTTCTCACCGTCTCGACGCCTTTACTTGTACGATACATCATCCCATCACTGTCAAACCCCCATCGATTACTGATCCATCGATTACTGATCCACCTGACCCATCTTCTCCTTCTATCGGCTTCCGCCACCTTCCTTGTTCCTAAACTGTACAGTATTACATCGTTGTTTCTCGCAGACCGGATTATGTATATATAGCCAACCCTCCACAGCCTGATCCCTTATCTTGACCTCTCTGTCATTATCTGGGACCAGGTATGTGCTTACTTATTATTACCTATGACTACGATACTCAATATATCTCTGTCATTATCTGGGACCAGCCTGCCGCCGTTCTGCTTAGTCGCTCCGCCTTGTTGCCTTGTCCAGTTGCTCCGCCTCACCGTTCTGCTTAGTCGCTCCGCTTTCCCGCTCCGTTAGTCACTCCGCCTCTGCCGCTTCGTGACATTAGGTCAAGATCCATTACTGCACTGACAGCCTACCGATAAGGTTGTCCTTGCAGGGTCTATAGACACCACGTCTTCCCCAGTTCCGCCCGACTCTGAAACACCTGTTGCCAGTATAGACTGCTCCGCACTCCCGCACGCACTTGACCCCAGAGACCAAGCTCACGCCCATAACAACGACGATACTTGGCGTGATTGCCAGTCTCAACCTTGCCCCAACGCCCTTTCGAACTCAATCCGAGAGCCACTCACTGTGAGCAATATAACCTTCCTGCCGATTCCCCAGCCCCGATTGCCTACTCCCATCATGTCGACTCCTATCCCGCCTGCCCCAAACACCTCTGCGGAGGATCTCATGGCTCAGCTCATCAGACAAGTAGCTAACCTTGCTACAGCTATGGAGGAACGCTCATCCTCTAAGTCAAGCATGAACAAACCCGAGGTTTTCAAGGGTAAAGATGGCGCTGAAGCCCGTCGCTTCATGGCTCAGTTCCAGAATTGGGCGTCAGAACAACCGGATCTCGCCAAAAGCCAAGTAAAACTCATCAAGTCCGCCTTGGGCTTCTTCACAGAAAGTGCCGGAGATTGGGCAACTCCCCATCTGCTACATTTCAATGCGGAAAATCCCCCTTTCGGAGGAAATTGGGAGGCGTTTCTGAAGGAATTTAGCCAACGGTTTGAACCAATGGACCCAGGTATGGAAGCCCGTAGCGAGATCAAGAATCTCAGGCAAAGTAAAGGACAGACAGTTGCGGAATTCGCTCAGAAGTTCAAGGATATCGGAGATCGGACTGAAATGTCTGATATTGACTTGCGGGAACGTTTCTTCACTGCATTACTCCCAGAGATCCGACAACACCTCATCACCGTAAACATTGCCCAAGGAATTGCTCCGACTCTGAAGGAGGCAATCAAACGGGCCATATCGGTGGATGTCTACCTGCACGATCCCACCATGACTGGCCGGAACTCTGGATACCCTCCCACGCATACCGCTCATACTACCCCTGCTGACCCCCACGCTATGGACATTGATGCAACCCACACCAGTAATGGGAATACTAGGGAAGCATTCCTAGCTCGCATGCGAGGACGATGCTTCGGCTGCGGTGCCCAAGGTCATGTCAAGCAAAACTGCCCACACCGAGAAACCACCTGCCGCTACTGTGGACGTCGAGGACATCTGGAAGCAGTCTGCCAAGACAAATTCATGGGACTCGGACGAGACCGAGGCCGACGCCAGCAACCTCGACGCCAACAGATATCCGCTACGGGACCCGCGCCATTCTCCCTATTCCCAAACGAATCCGTCCAAATCGCGTCCTCGACCCCAACATCTGCTCCTGCACCCGTAACTGCTACTCCGAGCCCCCCTAACCAGGACTTTTCCAATCAGATTGGTCAAATAAGGGAATTACTTGATCGTGCTAACGCTATGTCCTCCTCGTCCTCTGGCTTTCAACAGGGTTTTTAAAGAGGGTACCCGCTTCGGCTGCACCGAGAGTACCCCGTAATCAGTTTGTTATGTTCGCTACTTCCTCGTATGACTCGCACCCATCATGTACAATATCGTCGATCCGGGAATTAAACTCTACTTCCCCACATTTCCGAATTCATGCGAGACTAAGAGGAAGGAATCACAGTATAACAACTGCAGCCATGGTAGACTGTGGAGCTACCGCCCTGTTTTTAAACCAAGACTTTGTCACCCGGAACCATGTAAGATGTGCACCCCTCCATAAACCAATCGACGTTTTTAATATCGATGGAACACCTAACCGAGCTGGACGGATAACCCATTTTGCACGTCTAGCACTCACAGTGGATAATCAAGAGCGATGGATGGACTTTCTGATCACCAACCTAGGAGGTGAAGACATCATCCTTGGACTCCCCTGGCTACGGAAGGTAAATCCGGAGATTGATTGGGAGAAAGGACGACTTTCAGTAAAGCCTCCTCGAGTAACGATAGAAGAAGTCCCAGACGAGGAGATCTTGTACTCTCATCTAGCCGCCACTCACACAGAAACCCCGATCCTCGAACTCCCGGAACTGGAACCTCCCGCAGAAAACCCCCACATTGAGGTGCCACTAGAAGCGACCCTTGAACCGAGTGAATCAGCAGCGGTGGAAGAACCACCAATACACCGAATTCGAGCCAATCATAAAACTCGCCGGGCATGGGTAAAAGCAGGAATTCTAGAGGAACAGACGGAGGAAGTCTGGTGCGCCGCAGGATTCACTTACTCCCAGCAGCTAGCAGAGGAAGCCAACCGAGACAAACCCGTTAAAACCTTCGAAGAAATGGTCCCTGAGCAGTATCGTGATTTCAAGAAGGTTTTCTCAGAATCCGCCTCCGAACGATTACCTGCCCACCAACCTTGGGACCATGCGATTGATCTCGTACCTGGAGCACCGGCAACCATGCGTACCAAGATTTATCCCATGTCCCTAAACGAGCAGGAGGAGTTGGATCGCTTCCTAGAAGAAAACCTACGGAAAGGCTATATCGTTCCCTCAAAATCACCAATCTCATCACCGGTCTTCTTCGTAAAGAAGAAGGATGGGAAGCTCCGTTTCGTACAAGACTACCGGAAACTGAACGAGTACACTGTGAAGAACCGATACCCTCTCCCATTAGTTGCTGACATCATTAGCCGACTTCAGGGAGCCAAATACTTCACGAAGTTTGATGTCCGCTGGGGTTACAATAACATACGGATTAAGAAGGGGCATGAATGGAAAGGCGCGTTCGCAACAACCCGAGGCTTGTTTGAGCCTAAGGTCATGTTCTTTGGTCTCACAAATTCCCCTGCCACGTTCCAAGCACTTATGAATGCTATATTTGCTGATCTCATTGCAGCCGGCAAGGTGGCAGTCTACCTAGATGACATCCTTATCTTCAGTAACGATCTCGAGGAACACCGACGAATGGTACGGGAAGTATTAACCCGGTTAGAAAAGCACGACCTCTACCTACGACCAGAAAAATGCGAATTTGAACAACAACAGATTGAATACCTCGGACTCATCATCTCAGAAGGGGAGGTGAGAATGGATCCGGTAAAAGTAGCGGCTGTTCGCGACTGGCCAGTCCCTACTAATCTTCGGGAACTACGAGGGTTCTTGGGATTTGCAAACTTCTACCGACGCTTTATCCGGAATTTTGCCAAAATAGCACGACCTCTGAACGACCTGACGAAGAAAGACACCAGCTTTACCTGGACCGACACTCGACAGAAAGCATTTGATACCCTTCGAGAAGCCTTCATCTCCGCACCGATCCTTGCTCTATGGACACCAGACAGGCCTACTCGAATCGAGGTAGACGCATCAGGCTTTGCCACGGGAGGCGCCCTTATGCAGAAGCAAGACGATGGCCAATGGCATCCGGTAGCCTTCAGATCGGCATCCATGCAGCCAGCGGAACGGAACTACGAAATCTACGATCGAGAAATGCTTGCTATCATTGAAGCACTGAAGGATTGGAGGAACTTTCTAGAAGGACTCCCTCAACCATTCGACATCATTACGGACCATTCGAACCTTGAATTCTGGCGCACTGCACAAGATCTCACCCGCCGACAAGCCCGATGGGCCCTCTATCTGTCACGGTTTGACTTTCATATGATCCACCGCCCTGGCAGAGTAAACACCCAAGCTGATGCTCTCTCCCGCATGGCAGTTCATCATGTATCGGACAGCGATGACAACCGACAACAGACAGTCCTTAAACCTGGCCACTTCGTAAAAATTGCAGCTTCGATCCTACAGAACCCCTTAGAGGATCGTATCCGGAAAGCCTCAGAACGGGAGGCACAGGTATTGGAGGGTCTCAAAACAGTCAAAGAGCACGGACTACAGCGCTTGGCCAATGGGATAGCCGAATGGGAAGAAGACAATGGGTTGGTCTACTACCGAGGTCGAGTATACGTACCAGCAAACGACGACCTACGCACTGAGGTACTCCGTCAATGCCACGACCATCCAACTGCAGGACACCCCGGACTACACGGGACGCTTGACTTGGTCAGTACCCATTTCTGGTGGCCTACGTTGCGCTCTTTTGTGGAAAAATATGTTGAGGGATGCGAGGTTTGTGCCCGTAAGAAGATCCAGCGACACCCACGGGCCGTAACTCAACCATTAGATGTACCATCCGGTCTATGGGAAGAGGTAGGGGTTGACCTGATAACACAGCTACCTAACTCCCAAGGCTACGATGCTGTCTTGGTTTGCACAGACCTGTATGGAAAACAAATTCACGCCATTCCTTGCACCAGCTCCATCACAGCCGAAGGCGTTGCCGATATTTACTACCGAGAGATCTTCCGTCTCCATGGTCTTCCTCTTCACTTTAAATCCGACCGCGGACCCCAGTTTGCAGCTAAACTCATGCGATCCCTTCTCGCTAGGCTAGGAATTAAATCAGATCTAACCTCCGGATACCGTCCTCAGTCTAATGGCCAAACCGAACGAGCGAATCAGGAAGTAGAGAAATACATCCGCCTCTATGTAGGACGACGACAAGATGACTGGGCAGAGCACCTTCCCATGGCGGAGTTTGTGATTAACTCACGGACTCATTCTGCGCTAGGCATGTCCCCGTTCGAGCTAACCTACGGCTATCTTCCCCTGTTCAATATCCCAGTGGGCCAACGCAGTGGTATTCCAGCTGTGGATGACCGTATACGGATTCTCCGAGAAGCGCGACAAGATGCCGGAGCTGCCTTACACCTAGGAAAGAAACAACAGAAGGAGGGATACGAACGCGGGAAGCGGAAAGCTCATCAATTTAAAGTTGGAGACCTAGTCTGGCTCAGTGCGGAGGACATTAACCTTCAACTTTCCAGTGAAAAGTTAGGAGATCGACAGCTTGGCCCTTATCGCATTCTGGAGAAAATTGGCCCTTTAGACTACCGCCTCGACCTTCCCCTATCCCTAGATCGCCTCCATCCCGTCTTCCATGTCGATAAACTATACCCCTGGAAAGGTAACTCCATTAATGGCGAAATACCAACACCACCAGAGCCGGTATACTTAGAGGATGAAGACGAACCGGAATACGAAGTAGAGGAGATCTTAGACAGCCGGGTTCGATGGAAGAAGTTGGAATATTTGGTTAAGTGGAAAGGTTACGACGCAGGGCACAACTCTTGGGAACCCGCAGCCAACCTCAGTCGAGCACCAAAAATTGTTCGGGCCTTTCATAAAAAACACCCAACAGCGGCAAAGCCTTGACCATCGAGGGCAATGGTCATAAGGAGGGGGGTAATGTCATAAAGTACGCAGCCCCTATCATTTTCCTTTTCTCACCGTCTCGACGCCTTTACTTGTACGATACATCATCCCATCACTGTCAAACCCCCATCGATTACTGATCCATCGATTACTGATCCACCTGACCCATCTTCTCCTTCTATCGGCTTCCGCCACCTTCCTTGTTCCTAAACTGTACAGTATTACATCGTTGTTTCTCGCAGACCGGATTATGTATATATAGCCAACCCTCCACAGCCTGATCCCTTATCTTGACCTCTCTGTCATTATCTGGGACCAGGTATGTGCTTACTTATTATTACCTATGACTACGATACTCAATATATCTCTGTCATTATCTGGGACCAGCCTGCCGCCGTTCTGCTTAGTCGCTCCGCCTTGTTGCCTTGTCCAGTTGCTCCGCCTCACCGTTCTGCTTAGTCGCTCCGCTTTCCCGCTCCGTTAGTCACTCCGCCTCTGCCGCTTCGTGACACTTTCCACTCAAAAACCTCGTGGCTCTCCAGATCATCATCCAGGGTAGTAGGACCATTATAGAAAAGGTCAAGGGAGAGATGGTGGATCTAATTACATTGCATACTTTGCAATGCATTCAGCAGAGCCTGCGAGGCATATACAACTTCTTTGCGCTTGTTATAAAAAGAAACATCACCATGGTACCCGAATTCGTGGAGGCCAGGGATAGGAGGAAATTGTATGATGTCCAGAGAAGTAGGTCGTTCTGAGTGACAAAAGTTTGGCATAGTTAGTTCATTGCAAGATTTGATGATATATGTACCGTACCGTGGGCATTGATGATGAGCTTTTGAAGGTGCACCATACCACTGAGTATGAGGGCAACATCATGGTCTCCCCACCATTTTGTAATCTCAACAATGAAGGTACACAGTTTTTGAACATCGACCCGGCCAGAAATTACAACTCAGGGAATGTGAGGATAAGTGGCCTGCAAAGATCGTGCGTGTGGCAAAAGCAGCTTCTTTACCAACACAGGGGCGCAGCCCGAAGGAAGTGTCACATCAGGGAGAGCTTGTATGCTATCGTGGTGGATCATAGATCCGTGCACAGCAATACCATCAATACACTTTCCCGGGGAAAGCAAAGCAAGCTGGGGTAGCGAGTGAGCAAGTGGATACCAGGGGACGTGAGCCTGGATGATGTTGACCTGTGGAAATGAAAATTCTGGGCGAAGGAACAGAGCAAGTGTGGTGGGGTGAGATATTTCTAGAATCAGGTGGGTGACATGCTGGCAAATAGAGGGAATTGACAGGATATCGCAGATAAATGCATTGTACTGTGCACGGACTCCGACAATGTGGAAGGCGGAGATATGGAGAATTCGGGGGGAAGAAGTGAGATGGCCCAAACGGGCATACGCCTGCCACTGTCGAAGCTGTTGCTTGCTTTGGGTGATGTCGTCTGTGAGCTTCAAGGTGCGGAAAATGATTTTATCTGCAGCAATCTGCGCATTGGGTGAAACCTTCAAGAATTTCTTGACATCCCCAGGCTCACAAAACTCGAGGATAACATCGAAGATATCAACAGGGAGGTCTTGTATCTTGTCCACCTAACTGCAAGGAGATTGAGTAACACTAGGAAGACAATTGAACTCAGAGGTGGCACCTTGTGAGCTGTAGGATAGAAAACGTATTGTTGAAATATCGAGGACAGTGATAGTCGCAAAGAAATTTGTATTTTTGTTAGAGATAATCGATGGTGCACTGGCTGGTGGCCCGCGCGCAGACAAATGAATACAAATAAAAATGCTTGCAGCAACAAAATACAGTCCCCTGTAACCATACATGTTGGTCATTAGCTGTGGTCATATCCTCGACTGAACATTTGTGTTATTGGGATGAATATCCCCCGAACTTGGATATTGTTTGGCTCAAATATGGCTTATCATAGCACTACCCATGAACAAGAATATAGTGCAGGTGAACCGTAGCCCACCTGAGTGTGGATATCACACACCACTTTTGCTTCCATCTTGCTCGCCTGAACAACAGCTCTTGATCTGAATGTGGTTGAGAGATACCATGTTTGCATTCTGGAAGTAGAATAGTGTTGATCAGGGGAACTGTTGTCTCACTATATAAAACTGGGTTTTATCCTTGAGAAAGAATGCGGCTCACCTGGAAAATGGACGTTAGCTGTAGTTTGTGACAGATCCTCAAGTGAAATCACAGTTCATCCAAACCACATTCACATCCTTGCAAGAGAAAATCCAGATGTAGTACTTAAAAACTGCACTTGTATGTTCACAAATGCAGTAGGCAACAACCATATACACATCCTCAAGAGTGATCATGGTTCAGGAGAACCACGACTGAAAAAAAAATTGAAGGTGGTAGCTGACAACCACATATGCATCCCGAGAGAGACTATGGTGAATGATAACCACCAATCCAAACCTGGTAGCCACAAACTACATCCTTGAGATGTTGTAGGTGGGTACCACAATCAGGTTCTCGAGAGACTGCAGTTCAGGTTAACCATAATTCTCCCAAGCCATACACTTCAAAGAAGGTGGTAGGTGATAACCATTATCACATCCTCGAGAGAATATGGATTAGGTGCACCATAAATGGCCCAAACCACCTTGAGAATTGTGGTAGGTGAGAACGACATATGCTTCCATGGAAAAGACTACGGTTCTGGTGAACAATAACTCTCAGTCTGAATGTGGTAGCCACTGACTACGTATGCATCCACTGGGAGAGACTATGGATAGACTACGATAACTGTCAATCTAAATATGGTAGCCACAAACCACTTACGCATTCTTGAGAAATGTGAACACCACAATCACATAATCAAAAAAAAAAGACTACGGTTCAGGTGAACCATGATACTCCACCCAAAAGTGGTAAATCAACAACCATATGCGCATCCACTATGGTTCTGGTGAAAAATAATTCTCGATCTGAATGTGGTAGTCACGACCCACATTTGCTCACTTAGCGGCCTCAATAAATGTGGTAGGTTACAACCACATCTGGTTAATTCACTGTGGTTTAGACAGAGCACATCGCACTACCGAAATGTAGTCCATATAAACCACAACCAAAGAAAAGGAGCGATGTTACACCTACCAGTACAAAGTTGGCCAGCAGTGACCCACATAGTTGCTGCTTGGATCCTGGTACTTGCTAACCCATTGTAGGGTATTCATCACGGTCGTAGAGTAGGTAGACCAAAATAGTTCATATTGACCATGGGGAAATGAAGATCATTACATAAGCTATATACAGCAGGCTGTATCTATTACTGCAGCAGGCTGTATCCTCATATACAGCCCGCCTTCCAATGCCTACCCCGCACAATTTGTGCTTTGATTGTATTGATATGGGTATATCCAGAATTGGGGGTTTGAATCAAAGTAAATTAAAACTGAAACACCCAGATCCCTATGGAGGGCTAGAACTATGTGCTGGCACAACCACACAGCGTGATTTGCCCTTAAGACCAACAACTGATCCTAAGTTCGAAGAATACCCAACAACTGGATATACTTCTCGCAGTCACAAGGAGCAGAACATGACGTTCCTATACTCACAAGTGCCGGGCCCGAATGGCTGCTAGCGAAGAGGCTTCAGTCTGGCGGGAGTGTGTCTTTCCTTTTTACGAATTAGCACTGCAACGTCGTCCCAAAATCACTTGTATTCCAGATACATCGGATTGCTATTTATACATACAGAATATAGAATCGCACAGTACAATCAATTCAATACAATAAATGTTCGGAACCGCAAGGAAACTTCTACAATTGGTCAGATTCCATTTAATTTGAATCTACATGTCCTTATTTGGTTCATAATGGTTCCAAGATTCTAGTATACCTCCAAACATAGGTAGGTACTCTGATGTTCATTTAATTTAATTGTTTTGGAGAATGACTCGAATTGTGTTCAGCTGTCATTGCTGTTCAACACTTACTTCGATCATTTGTCACCTCATCCGGAGGCAAATCAGCTCTCCTCAATTCTAATCCTATCAATCTGATTTATCTGGATTAAACTAATTGCTTCTCTCTTTCAATAGACACCCATTGTGCCTATATTCTATCAAGGGAGTTATGCATAGTATTCATTTAATTGCATTCTTCAATATTTTCTACATTAGGACTCTTTGACATTCATTTGATATGTCTTCGGAGCCTCACAGTACTTCAATTGTTCTTCTAGTCATTTTCCTCAACCATGCAACCTGATTGGTCTATTAGACTAAATCGCAGTCTTTTAGGTTAATGCATGATCTCGTTCTAGAAGGAGTATTTGATAATTCCTGAGTTCTAGAAAGTCATTTCGAGTCAATCCTTGGTTCATGGTCACTTGAGTAAGTTCTTCCAAACTCCTGCCAGTGTAAGGTCCAATAAGAATATCCTGGGTATGTCATACGTGAATAGTCATCCTTCGGATGTAGTCCGAGTCTGGTATAATCCTGTTTGACAAACAGGTAGACTGCTATCTGAAGGTAGTATTGGGGATGGGTAAACTAACCAACTTGTGGTAGTATGGGTATATGGTCCCTTCAACTTATTAGACTGATTCAGTATTGACTTTGACTGTCAACCTGGGTCTCAATTACAGTCCTCTCGATACAAATCTATACATGAAAATGTCACAATTCACAGCATAGACGTCTAGCCAAAATTTAGGCATGTCATCGGTGCGGAGCGCCAGACTAACTACTAGGAGCTATATGTGTAGTACCTGCAGGGTAGAGAAAAAGACAATAAGGAGAGACTAGAATGAAAGGGTATGTGTAGCGAGAAAGAACAATAAGAATGAGATTACAATAAATGGTAAATCTCGGAATACTGAGTGGTGGAATGGGGCACCGAGGCATGGACTTGACATGGGAGAAGAGACTCAGAGGGGGCCAAACCAAGGAAGAATGTTGGCAGTTTATGAAAAGGCAGTACCTTCTTTTGGAACATCCTTTGTGACAGGAGCTCAGACAAACTGACCCAGCATGGTTGTTGACTCAGCACACTCTCAGGAATTGGCAATAATGATCCAACAGCAGGCTCAAGTCATTGAGACGCTCCAGGAGCAACTCCGTGAGGTAAGGAAAGGGTTCATAACGGAGGGGATACCAACTGGTGGACCATTTTCCAAAACAGGAAACATGGTGGGATTATTCGGGCAAGTGCCCATGGTAATGATAAATGACATAAGGGGGGGTCCCCCTCTGGTAGTTCCCCAGCCAAGAAGCTGGCAAGCTACGGAGCCAATATCCTTTACTAGACATACTCCTATGGGAGTTAGGGAAGGGAACCCCCAGGAAGGACAAACAGTCCCACTACCTGCCACCCCAAGTGCGGATAGGTGCAGGAATGGGGAGCTTGCATGCAAAGAGCAGAGCTAGGGGAGTACGTGAGACCAGAGGGAGGAAGGTACATGTTAGAGGATGGTGGAGTAGTCGCGAGTGGAGGAGGCAAAGGGGGGTTTAATCTCCCTGATAGAGAGCCTCCCCCACACCTCTCAAGTCACTCGAGAGATTGAGAAAGACCTCTGACCCAGGGAGGATGGGGTCAAAGGGGACAGGAAGGAAGGGGCGGGGGAGAGGCCCCCCCTCCACCTCCTCCTCCACCGCCACCCTCAGGGGGACCGGGTGATAACGATTCCAAAAGTTCCAACAAAGGGGAACACACCCAGTCACCCGGGGTAGAAGCAGTGGCAGGGACAATGAGGATAGAGGGGAGCTTCCCACTGGAGCTCCTGAAGTACCTCCAACCTGCTATGACCCTGACCAACCCTGGTACTATGATCCAAGACAAGGTTGGCACTGTAAAGCAGCTCCTAGACCCTCCAATGAAGGACAGAATACATGTGAGAGCAACAAGGAAAAAAATTGAATCACCATCGAGTTGAAACTCAATGTTGGTAAGATCGAGAGCTTTGCAGGTGACAATTGTTCTGCATGGAAGACGTGGGTCCTCAGTTTGGAGAGGATGTTTGGGGTACGTCCTACTATCTATGCTTGAGAAAAGGACAAATGCGCTTTGGCAGCCAGTCACCTCACTGGCGCAGCACTCTGCCACTTCAATACGTTGAATCGGCAACAACTGAGGGGGGAGTATACCTGTCTTGAGGACTGGACAGAATTCAAATGGGAGTTCAGTTCCAAATTCAGACACATTGATGAAGCAGACGAGGCAAGGAGAAGGCTAGCTTGGATGAAGCAGATGCCTGAGGAGAGCTTCATGAATTTTTTCATCCGCTTCAATGAATATGCTCCTCTGACTGGGTTTAATGACAAGGCCCTGGTGACATACCTCAAGAAAGGGGTAGCTCCCTGGCTTCCTTTACAGGTTGTTACTGAAAAGGAAGAACCTCAATCCTACGATGAATGGACTCAAGTGTTCACGAAGCTGGACGGAGCTGTACGTGCGCAAGCGGAGAGTTTGAGGAACCTGTCACAAAGCGGCAGCAGCGGAGTGACTAAGCAGAACAGGGAGGTGGAGCGACTGAGCAGAGTGGTGATGCAGAGCGACTAAGCAGAGTGGAGATGGACTGGTCCCAAGATAATGACAGAGATATATTGAGTATTGTAGTCATAGGTAATAATAAGTAACACATACCTGGTCCCAAGATAATGACAGAGAGGTCAAGATAAGAAACCAGGCTGTGGGGGTTTGGCTATTTATACATAATCTGATCTGCGAGAAATGACAATGTAATACTGTACAGTTTAGGAACAAGGAAGGTGGCGGAAGCCAGTAGAAGGAGAAGGGTAACAGGTAGATCAGTAATCAATGGGATTTGATAGTGATGTAATTGTACAAGTAAAGGTGTCGAAACGGTGGGAACAGGAAAATGATAGGGGCTATGTACTTCATGACAGAACCTCCATGGTGAAAAAACACTGCAAGGATGGCTGAGTCGCTTTCCCAGGTTGGAGCTAGCACCCGAAGCCCCTTATAAGTCCCCCTTGCATATGGAACGGGATACAGCTGACGTCTTGACCTCCAATCCAAAACCAGCTATGACAGGGAGGTTCCAAAACAGGTCCAACTGGAAAGAGGGACAACAAAGGGCTTCTACAGCTTGGGGGGATGAGGAAAACTACGAGAACTAAAATCTAGGAGAAGAGGAAGACTGCTGCCACTGCAGGGATGGAGAATGGAGGAGGAAATGGTCTCCCAAAGAAAGAGCAGAGAAGTGGAGAAGACAAAGACAAGAGCTCTGTATGTGTTGTGGACGAAAGGAGCACTGAGCAAAGGACTGTCCTAACCCAGAATCACTGGAATGTCCAGTGGAGGATCAAGGAAGCTCAGAGAGAGCTTCCAAGGCCGATTCAACTCGAGGAAGAGGGACAGCCAACCAAGGGGGAGGTCGTAAGGATGATTCAACTAGTCCTCTAGAACGAATTTGTGCCGGAATCATAGTGGAGGAAAGGGAGGGAATGGACGACATCTGGAACATTCACATCCTGGACTCACCAAAAGAAGGTGAGCAAGAACTGTTGGACGAGGCGGGAAATGGGAAGGGGGCTTCGAGATATGCATTCACCTACACGCTTTCCATTCTCCGACCCCGACGAAGACAAAGAGTATGCCATACTAGTGGATAGTGGAGCAACTAGATGCTTCATAGACAAAACCGTCGCTATGTGACACCTTGAAAACTTGTTTTACTTAGCGAACAGCATTCCTTTGGAGCTGTTCAATAGGCAATCTACCTCCGCAGATTGAGAACTCAGGTTTACACTGACCAGATCAGCTTTGCGGACGGAACAGTAACTCCCTGAAGCTTCTCTTAAAGCTCCAAGGATGAAGGCAAAGATAGAGGAAGTAAAGGACGAGGAGTACTGTCATGAAGTACGTAGCCCCTATCATTTTCCTTTTCTCACCGTTTTGACTCCTTTACTTGTACGATTACATCACTATCAAATCCCATCAATTACTGATCCACCTATTACCCTTCTCCTTCTACTAAACTGTACAGTATTACATCGTCATTTCTCGCAGATCAGATTATGTATAAATAGCCCAACCCCCACAGCCTGGTCCCTTATCTTGACCTCTCTGTCATTATCTTGGGACCAGTCCGTCTCTGCTCTGCTTAGTTGCTCCGCATTATCACTTCTGCTCAGTCACTCTGCATTACCGCTCTGCCTCCCTGCTTTAGTCACTCTACCGCTGCCACTTTGTGACAGCAGGCTCCCTTGGGCTCCTGCAAAGTTGGCACGAGAACCATCCAAGGAAGTGGCAGCCGTCGCAGAAGCATTGGGCTTCTCTTGAAAGGGATGCACGGGAGGATGAGGAGGAGGTTTTGAAGGACAGACGGGGGGAATAGGCAATGAAAGACACGGAGTGACAGGGAGGAGAGGGAGGGAAGAACGGAAGAGCAGGAGCTAATGATATAATGGCAAACCTATGAAACATGATGAGCACTACAACACTACAGCCTTACGATTTCTTCCTCAAATTCTCCTGATTTTCAGCATTTTTTTTTCTTATTTTTACATTTCCACAAGAGTTCAGACTTAGCGGAAGTGACGGAATCCAAAACAAATATATTACAGCAAAGAGACAACAAAGATAGGGGGCTACACTACGTCGGACTCTGTAATCTCCTGCTTAACTGTCGCTGCCCCACCTGTCCGAGCAAGAAACTCTTCCTGCAACTCGTACAGGTCCTCGGCATCATCTATAGTTAGATCAACGACTTTGTGAGAGATGTCAAGAACACAAGGGGAGGAAGGGATGGGGGAAGGAGAATGAGGAGAGGTGGGCAACAAGGATCCTGGTAAGAACAAGGGGGTCCTCCGTGGCACAGGGATACTTGCACCTAGCATGGAACGAGCATCATCTGTGACCAAGGAGGTAATTGCCGGCAGGAGAGCATTGGAACTGGGAGTTTCTACCAGGGGCGGGACATGATCTGGGGAAGCAGGGTAACCTAAAACCTCACAAATATAGGCCTCAATCATACCCTCCCACATCAACATTACAGAGTCCATCATGGGAACAGCGGGGATATGACCGGAAGTGGGACTTTGAGGAAGGGGTATGGGATGGCCAAAGGAAAAGGGTCAACAGTGTAAGGAAGGTTCTAGGGAACCAGAACGAGCATCAACATAACCTGCGTGTTGGGAAGCAGTAAGCAACACCTTGTTGGAGGAAAAGCGAGAGTGGGCAAACATGTCCTGATACAGCCCATCAACATGATCAGCAGCATTGGAATAGTAATACAACAAGCTACTAATCAACTGGAGGTGTAACTCGCCATGGGTAAGTTGACCTTGGGACAAGTACTTCAGAGCCAGTTCAACAACAGGTCTCATCTGCTCCGGAGGATGGGGAGACTACGCGACAGGAGTGTGATGACCAACTCAATGAGACCTCCCACGTACACATTGTTATGGTGAAGGAGGTTAGCAGGGTCAGCGGAATGCAACCAATGAGCAAAGATGGCCATATGACGCAACATTGCCGTGGAAGCAGTCAACTTATCCTGCAAGGAGGAAAGCAAAGGTAGGTCCACCTCATACAACCCCTCATCCTCAGGGTACTTCCGGATAAGCTCCTCTGCGACATGAGCCTGTGTCCAATAACGATGGACAGATTCTTCGAGCTCCTCCAGACAGTCCCATAGACGTATAGCATGCGCATTAGCAGCGTCCAACTCCTCGTGGGCCTCATAAGACCACTTCTGTTCCTTGTCAACCTGCTTGCAAAGTTCTGAAAGTTCCTGCTTCTGCCTTATGGCCACTCCCCTACAGGAGTCTACCTCTGACACTGCAAGGTGAAATTGTGTAAGCACATCCTGAAGTCAAGGAATTACAAGTCAGTAGGAAAGAAAAGGGGAGGAGAAAAACAACAACCACCTCCAAGGGAACTTTTGGCAATTCAGCCTCAATAGCCCTAAACTGAGCTAGAACACGGCTATACTCCAAACAATCTGCAGCGACGACTCGCCTCTAGGTCCTTGTTACGATTGTCTAAAGAAGGAGGGAGGTGGGTGTCAAAGTGTTGGTATGAAAAGCCTCCAGAAGCTTGCGGAGGTCTGCTACTTCAGCCTGTAGAGCTTTGTTTTCAGCTTTTAAAGCAGCAGTTGTAAGACCTGGGTCAGAATAGGTCTTAGGGTAGGTTTTGGTATATGGAGTTTATGTTGTAGTGTGCTAGGAGCAGGCTGGAGCTCGAAGGGAGCTACAGGAACCGCGACCGAGGACAGGAATGACCTAGTAGTGGATGGGACAGAGAGATGTGACCCTTGAGGAGGTCCCTATACAGTCCAGAGAGGTCCAGAGAGGTCCCTAAGGCATAGGTAGGGAAGGTAGAAGTATGGTACCTAGTAGTATTGCGTAGTAGGAGTTGTACTTGCTAGAACATCAATGTAGGATCAAATAGGTTGTATCGGAAGTGGGTCTTGAGTGTCTAAGCTCCTGAGAAGATATATGCCCGGGAGGGGAGGTCCCGGGAACTGGGGCTTGGAGGCGGACATCCTCGAGTGTTGGAGGTTGTAACGGAGAAGCAGCACATAGTTTGACGTAGGGGGTAGCTTCAACGTTACCTAGATTGAGGTCCCAGAGCTTGTGGAGCAATTGGGGAGCTCGAGGAGGTTTTGGGGAGGTTAGCTCACCACGGCATTAGGCGTTCAAAGGGACAGGGACTGGACTTATGCAAAAGGGTGTGTGTTCAAAATATACCAAGCTGGGAATCTTTAGGACATAAGGGTACTTATATAGACAACATGAAAGGGTCAGGGGAGCATTGTGTGAAGTGAGCATTTAATGGGGATGATCTAGAATACATGAGGACAGTCTGATGGATGTGTGGGCGAGTTCCTGGGTCTGTCAGGTGGTAGGTGGTTGAGGAGGTATTGAGTTCAGGTGGCGGTTTTGAGGATAGAGGTGGCGTCAGGATGTTCTCAAGAGGGGAAGGGGAGGTTTCCAAGAGAGGAAGGAGGTTCGGGGATGTTGCTTGAGTGAAAAGAAGGGAGTTACCGCGTCGTGGTTTAGTGCCAGTGCATGACAGCAGTGGCTTGAGCTCGAGGGTAGGAGTGGAGAACCTCTCGGGAACGCTGGGATACAGGCATAAGACACAGGTTCAGATCAGGAAACAAGAACAAAGGGGACTCACCTGAGAAAGAGGAGGGGTTTTTATGGTCACTGCTGACCAATGTTCCGGCACCACTGGTGGAACAAACTGATTAGACAAACCAGGCAAATTAGACCGCTTGCAGGTCAGGAGATTCAAGGAATGACCCTGAGATGATGGAAGAGGAACTCAATTGCTTCCTGATTCCTCTGACAGAGGAGGAGAATACACAATCTCATTGATGGGACCACCAAACAAAGCGGCCAGATCAGGAGTATCCATGAGGGGGGGCGAAGAACCAACACCACTCTACGATAATCTGGGACCTCAGCATCCCGACTTCCCCATATAGGATGTTTATGCTTGTGGTCATGGACCTCTGGAACTACATCAAGCTCTGAAACTTCTCCAACGGGACACTTACACCAAGAGGAACCTCCCTCCTCCTGCCGGACACCCCTTTTTCTCTTCTTCACCAGCACGCAAGGAGTTGCCATGACAGAAGGACTTGGGGGAGGCAAGGAACTGGTGGCTGGAGGTCCGGGGAGCTGGGGCTGCTTTCAAAGGAAGTCACCAAGCTCCAAACGATCCAGTTCCTGTTGATCTTGCTCATCCAACGCATTCAGTGCAATGTTCCTCCACTGCTCGGAAGGAAGAGTGAAATGGGTACACTGACCCGGATTGCCATGCACCTCCAAAAACCTACGAGCAAACACTAAGTCGCGGGAACACTTACGCGAAAAATATCGAAAGTGCGCAAACTGACCCAGGACGCAGGGTTTTTTATTGTCACAATTACTGCAACAAGCAAGATAGGGAACAACGGAACAATTGGCCTCCTTCTTGCCTCTAACATAAAAAGAACAAGGAAGCTCAGCAGCCGCGAGTAATGGCCAGAGGGGATCATTGATGATGTATCTAGCCAACGAAACACCTATGCCAAAAACAGAGTGGAACAAGGCTAGTTGACCTAGAGGGGGCTCTTCAATGGTGCTAGCCAGTTCATTAATAGCCACATTGATTGTCATTTCAGCGGAATTGGGATGGGGCAGAGGAAACACTGGTGGTGAAACGGGGATAGGAGCTCTGGTAATGGTACTGGGAGGGGTGTGTGAGGCCCTAGCATAGAGGGCCTGCTCTGGTCTTACCCAGACTGGGCCTAAGTAAATGCTGTAGCCACCTAGGCCGTACAAGGAAGTATGGGAAGTGCCGGTACTGGTGAGGGGAGCCTAACCAGAGGTAGATGTAGGAGGTTGAGAGGTGTTCGGAGAGTTGAGACAGAGAAGGGAAACAGATAAAGAGGAAATATATGACAGGTGAGACATGTCAGGCCCTGTTAGCAAGTACTAGTAAACTGTACTAACAGGGACCATATATGATACATGTGACAGCCATGTGGCATATTACATAGTGGTTGTCGAGCTCCATGTGCCTCTGCGCACAGAACTCGACAAGTCCTATGCGAAAAGCAGCGCGTCGGACTGAGGACAGGGCGTACAGAACAGCCTCAGCGGTAATCCCTCAAAAAGGGTACCGTTGGTTTGTTTTGAGGGTGCTTTCATTTTGTTTCAGCATAAATTTTAACTACATGTACACTGTATCTTCTCCTACTTAGGGAGGAGGTTGACCAAAGGAATAGACAGATTTTTATCCCCCATCTTTCTGAGTCTAAGAACTCAGTCTACCTCCCGTAACCCTGAAATTTGAGCAGTCCTTCAGAGCAAAGTGAACCTCCCGTCGTACTCGAGACGAATCCGATTCGTGTGACGGATTAGATCTCGTTTCATATGGTGAAAGCAGACAAGGGGAGCTCTGGGTATACAGTGGGGAGATATAGGAAGGTAATGAGGAGTAATATGATAGGTAAGGAAGCAAAATCAGGCAAGGCATGACAGGGTGAAGCTAATAGTAATTGAGTTTAACTCAGATAATGATGGCAAGGATCTGGAAAAACACCAGAAAACGAACTTATGAATGGGAAAAGGTTGAGTCACGTGGAAAGCACATGACAGCAAAAAGGACCCTCCTTGGAGGCTTGGAGGAGTAGACAGGGGGGTAATGTCATGCCTCACCCCAAATCGCATAGCCCACAAGCTCCTTAACATAGTTCCCAACCTCCCCAGTCTCCTTTTCTGGACCCCCAATATCCCTCCCAACATCCCTTTAGACCTCCTTACTGCTAGAACAACCTCCACAATCAATAACTTCCCTCAATTCAACTGAACAATGTTACTACAGAGCTCTAGAACCATGTACATACATCCATCATTCCATCCTCATGTGCTTAGAAACTGTCAAGTCCATGCCTCGGGCCTCCATCCCGCCGCTCGGTATTCCGAAGATCTGTCCTTTATTGTAATCTCTTCTTATTGTTCTTTCTCGCTACACATACCCTTTCGTTCTAGTCTCTCCTTATTGTCTTTTACTTTACCCTGCAGGTACTACTCGTATAGCTCCTAGTAGTTAGTCTGGCGCTCTGCACCAATGCGCCGATCCGTAGATATAAATACTGCCTATATGCTACTGTAGTTCCTCAGTTTAATTATCAACTTAGATCAACTTAGATTCCCTCCTTAACTCTGTGCTCCTCTAAGTCTTCAGGCTCATCGCCTTGAAGTACTCTCTACTATAACCTTAGGACTTAGACGTCCTTCGGTTCGCTCCTCGTCATTGGCGATACTGCCGCTCCGACTTGGCTGCTACTTAGCTCCTCTCTCTATACTCTCGATCTCGGGGGACTAATGGCGTAACAGCGGTGTTGTTAATAACTTCACTACTGTCCCACTTGTCTTCCGCACTTAGACACCTTGTGGCCCTGGCACGGTTTCACCGTGTACATGATCTTAACAGAAACCCCATTAAGTGCCTGTTTCATACTATGTCCCTTTGTTAACTTCCCTATATGTATTCAAACAGTCCCGTAGCATCCAGAAGCCCAGCTTGGTATATTTTGAACACACGCCCTTTTGCATAGGTCCAGTCCCTGTCCCTTTGTACCTGCTAACTATACGGATTTCTCTTACTCCCTGTTTCACTATCTCTGTTTCCCTACTTCTATCTTCATCTCTATGATCATCTAAACGATCCAATACACGCTTTTACCTCACGTCTAAGCAACCTGAGTGAGTCTTCAACCTCCCTTGACCAATACTAAAGCTCCCCAATGTCTATCGTTTTGGTGAGCCAACCTCCCCAAGTGCTCCACAAGCTCAGGGACTTTGATCTCAGTAACGTCAAACTATGTACCGCTTCTCCACTACTTCCCCCATTGCTTGAGGATGTCCGCTGTTACCTCCACTTCCCAGGACCTCCCTCCCAGGCTTACATTCCATCGGGAGCTCTCATGTTTGGAACTCCGCCGTTACGCCATTAGTCCCTGGAGATTATAGAAGGGAGGAGCTTAGTAGCAGCCAAGTCGGAGCGGCGATATCGCCAATGACGAGGAGCGAACCAAAGAACGTTTAAGTCCTAAGGTAGACTAGAACGTACTTCAAGGCGTTGAGCCTGAAAACTTAGAGAAGGGCTAAGTTGGGAAGGGAGATCTAAATTAATAATTAAACTGAGGAACTACAGTAGCGTACAGGCAGTATTTATATCTACGGATTGGCGCATCGGTGCAAAGCGCCAGACTAACTACTAGGAGCTATACAAGTAGTACCTGCAGGGTAAAGTAAAGGACAATAAGGAGTGACTAGAATGAAAGGGTATGTGTAGCGAGAAAGAACAATAAGGATGAGATTACAATAAAGGTGGATCTTCGGAATACCGAGCGGCGGAATGGGGCCCCGAGGCATGGACTTGACATCCACCATCTAAGGTTTTCTTGAGTGTGACACCTGGTAACACCTGTTACTAGAAGCAGTTGCTGACAGTGTCCGTCAGGGTACGTGTTTGAATATGAATGGTTTCTTGTTGAACTGAATGAGTTGTGCAGCGGAGAATTGTGCTCAATCCAAAATTCAACAACTTGAAGCAATTCAGGATGAACTCGAATCTTTGAAACAGCAATATAATGAACTCAATGATGAGTTTACTGAGCTAACTCTGCGGTCTCTAATGGAGCCTCGAGACCAGCACTGGCCCTAAGAGGTTGTACAGGAAGTTATCAAGAAAATAGTATTTGACCCAAACCAATACTGCGAGGATAGGATACGAGAAAGAGACCCAAAGTGTTATGACAGAAGGAAGAAAATTACAGAGATGATGGAGAGTGGGTCGATGCCAGGACTTCAATTTCCCAGAGTGTTTTGGACCTGGCTCTGACTCCAATAGCAGCAAAGCCTATATGTAAAGAAAATCTAATTGTTATTCATTATCCTTAGAATCTGTGGTGTTGTTGTTGTCATCATCATCACCGATGTCTCCATTCCCAGCATCTTTATCTTTATTGGTGACTACCCAGGACTTCAGGACTGGTGGAAACCAAACATCTCCCCACTTTGGCTGAGGTCCCTGATTGATACCCTTCTTCTTATTTTTGTCCCACACCCCACAATCTTCCTTCCATTGAACCTTGTTAGCTTTATTCTGCTTGTCTCAATCTTGTTGTAGCTTCTCCCAGGTTACTTTCATTGCAGCTCTGTCCTCCTTATTTGCCTGTTTCTCATTTGCAGCTGATTATTTTTCTAGTGCCACTTTTGTAAACTCCTCAACATGCTGGACAAACTCTCATGAAATTAAGAGTCGAGGTTGTCCATCTCCCATGAGTTTGCCTTTCGCGGTACGTTTCCAACTCTCCTCTTGTGCTGCTAGCTGTTCCCTGAGCCTATTGCAATATGCAGTATTCAAAACCATGCTTGATTGCATGATGATTGTCTGCTCCTTTAGGATTGAATATTTCTTCGTGAGTATATGCAATGCTTTCTGGAGCTTTTCCTCGAAGATGGTGGATGGTGGCTGGGATAAAAGGTAATTCAATGCTGATGGAATGCTTCCTTTTTTAGGAGAAAATACAAAGCTGCTGTACTCTGGCAGCAGTGCTGCGTCTGCCATAATAGGGGATGAATGTACAATGAAGGAGGTAGAGGTGTTCTGTAGTTCCATAATGCCTTTGCGCAAGGGAGTTTCATACAAATCATATAACTTGTTCAAACCAGGAGTGGCTGAAGGAGGAACCAAGGAGTTTGAATTGGTATGCCAATGATGTGAGGGAGCGCAGTGAGGTCACAAAAGGCTTGCTCTGTGATGGCAATACAATGGTGTCCTAAGTGTGGGTGAGGCAAAATACCAACACCACTGGAACCAGTGTACCTAGAGGATGAAGATGAACTGGAATATGAAGTGGAGGATATCCTGGACAGCTGAGTACGGTGGAAGAAGCTGGAATACTTAGTGAAGTGGAAGGGTTATGACACAGGGCACAATTCTTGGGAACCTGCACCCAACCTCAGCCGAGCTGTCATGCCCTGGCTACAACCAGGCCAGTCCCAGTACCAGCCACACGCTCCCACACTTCCTATCTATTCCTGTACCTCCTCTGTCAGCGACTGGTTCTAGTAACAGGTGTCACCAGGTGTCACACCCAAGAAAACCTTAGGTGGTGGAATGATAAAGGAGGCAACTGAGCAATCGGAATCTCAATCCGTTTAAGGGTTCGAGGCCTGGGCTTGTTAGGATACTTCTTGTGGAAGTCCTGAACAGCTTCTTTGGCATTCATCATATTAGCTGCAGACTCCCACATCATTTCATGTGGTCTGTAACCTTTCCATCTCACCTTGTACTGGATGCCATTCCAATACTTGCGTGTGTCCACAACCTCTTCTACTTCATACTCTTCTTCTTCTCCAACTACTTCTGGAGGTGGCTTGGTATTTTGGGGTTGTGTTGGGAACTGGGGTCCATGGTATGGGGATAAATGTGTTTTATTGAAGACATTATGGATTCTTTTCCATGTGCGAGGGATGTCTAGTTTGTATGAGCTGGGTCCAATCTTTTCAAGAACTTTAAACAGTCCAAATTGTTTATCACCTAATTTCTTCATTGGGCAATCTGTTGTCATGTTGGTTCCTTCAAGCCAAACTTTATCTCCAGCCTTATACTCTATTGCCTCATTCCGGTGTTTGTCATATTGGCGCTTCATGTCCTCAGTGGCCTTTCTCAGTGCCAACCCTACTTCTTCCCTGATCTGTTTCATACTATTGGCAAACTCCTGGTCTGTTGGGGTTTGTGACGTCATCTTTGGCGTGGTTCCTTTGTATGGGTGTCTGCCATTGTCTGTGTAGAAGGGTGAGACTTTTGTAGCTGAATGCACCTGATCATTGTATGCAAACTCCATCATAGGAAGCCACTTGTGCCAATTGCTCTGATGATGATTCACAAAAAGGCGGATGTAATGTTCAATCTCTTGATTTATCCATTCCGTCTGGCCATTGGTTTGAGGATGGTATGCAGTTGTATAGTTTTCGATTCCCAGTAACTTGTACAGTTCCTTCATGAAGTGGGCGTGGTACTGAGGGCCTCGATTGTGGACAATCTTCCAGGGCATTCCATGGATCGGGAATACTTTGTCACAATAGACATGTGCCATTCCTTCAGATGTTATTGTAGTATGCGTGGCAAAGAGCTGTAACCTCTTCGTGAAGTGATCAACAAACACGCTGATGGCATTATACCCTCCAGACTCCGGTAACTCGCCAATCATATCTGTTCCTATGATTTCCCAAGGCTCAGATGGTACGTCATGTGGATGCAATGGTCCTACAGGTCCCGCACGACGTGCCTTTGTGGCCCGACACCCCCCACAGCCCTCCACGTAGACCCTGACGCCCCGACTGATCCCTGGCCACCAGTAGTTGCGTGTAATCAACTTGATAGTCTTATAGCGGCCTGGGTGTCCTGCTGTCTGGGCGTCATGATGTACCTGTATGATTCGTCCTCTGAGCTCTTTGTCCTTGGGGACACAGATACGTCCTTGCCAAACTGCTAGTCCATCCTCAGTTTCAAGCCATTCCTTGTCTTTAGACTCGAGGGCAACCTGTACTAACTTGTCTTGCTGGTTTTTCTTTCTTCAGATGAGATTAAGCAGATCGTCTTTGGGGGCAGATGTCTGATCCGTTATTTGAGAAATGAAAAATTCCGGTTTTAGTAGTGTGATGTTGATATTGTCATTCTCCCCTCTCTCAAGGCCTGACATCCATGACAGGGCATCGGCTTTTCCCATTGATTTCCCAGGCTTATGGAAGAGTTTAATATGGTATTCAGGGATTTCGACTACCCATCTGGCTTGTCGTTGGTTCAGCTTCTGAGGTTTCCGGAAGTACTGGAGATTCTGGTGATCTGTGAAGACCTCAACAGGTTCTTTTGCACCCAGCAGGTACTGTCTCCAGTCTGACAGAGAATCCATGATGGCCATCATCTCTTTGTCGTAAATTTCATAGTGCCGTTCAACCTCGTTGAGTAATCTGGACCTGAAGGCTACTGGTCTCCACTTTCTGTTAACGTTTTGTGATAAGACGGCACCATTTGCGTAATCGGAAGAATCAGCTTCTCTTGGGATAATGAGAGTGACATCTTCGATGATCCAGTCTTTCAGTTGATCAAACACATCCTGTTCAAGAGATGTCCATTCCCAAGTTGCATTCCCTGTGAGCTGTGTTAGCAGTTTGGTAATTTAACTGAAATCTCAGATGAACCAGCGGAAGAAGTTGCAAAACCCTAAAAATGATTGTAGTTCACATTTTTTCTCTGGTGGCTGCCAGGTCTGGACTGCTTTAACCGTTTTCGGGTCCATCCGGATTTGTCCATTGCCTACAATGATTCCAAGATATTCGACCTCCCTAGCCTCAAAGGTACACTTTTCAGGTTTCAAGTACAGTTTGTTGGCTTTTAGGATGTCAAGAACCTTTCTGACAATGACTCGGTGTTCCTCAATATTGTCCGTGAAGATAAGGATATCATCCATGTAGACAATGATGTGTCCTTGATCAATTAATTCTCGAAGGATGTGATCCATAAATGCTTGAAACATGGCAGGTGAGTTTGTAAGTCCAAAGAACATAACTGTAGGCTTGAACAAGCCTCTGTTTGTCCGGAATGCTGCTTTCCATTTGTCTCCTTCTTTGATCCAGATGTTATTGAATCCCCATCAGACATCCATCTTGGTGAAGATTTTGGAATTCTTCAGCTTATCAATGAGTTTCTGTATTAATGGGAGTGGGTATCAATTTTTGACAGTCATGTCGTTTAGTTTTTGATAATCCTGTACAGGCCATAGTGTTCCATCTTTCTTTTTGACAAAGAAGAAAGGTGAAGCCATGGGTGAACGTGATGGCCGTATTCGTCCCGATCTAAGGTTTTTAGTGGTTCGCAACTTTGGCTCACGTCCTCGGGTACCTTGGATGAATCTCTTACAACTTTGAGATTGGTAACTGCTTCAGTTGCGGTTGCATGACTTAGATTCCATATAGCCAATACTGTTTCTTCCAATGCTTCTCTGACACGACTTTCAGGCATCCAGGCTCTAAGGACTCCTATAGCCATGGGGAGTTTGTCCATTTGTAACCGCTGCACCACCTATTCAGGTGTGTTTGGTTCATATCTCACAGGTTTTTCCTCAGTTTGGGTCGTCATTGTAGACAGGTTATTTTTATTGGATGTACCAGTACTACCAAATTCAAAACTAAATTGACTGTCTACATATGACGATGATAAAAAGTCCGATACTGATTCTGAGATTGGCCCCGGCAGACCTGCATCTACTGCTGGGGCAGGACAAAGCCCAATTCCTTGGCCATAACCTCCTGATCCTCCTGTGTCATCCGGCTCCACATGCCTCTGACAAACTGCAGTTTTGGTGCTTTCTCTGGACAGAACTTCGCAATGTGGCCTTGCTTGCCACAATGGAAGCATTCTCTGTTGCAACGCGCAGTTCATCTTGATTAGCCTGATGACATAGGGGGCATCCTTGACATATCCAGCGTCTCACATGATGACTTCAAATTCCTTCAAGAAATCCTCTGCCCTCTCATTGCGGCGGTCAGCACCCCGCGTTCAACCATCTCGGTGCAGATGGGAAAGTCCTTCCCTCCGAAAGGGGAAGAAGGATGAAAAACAATCTTTGTCTCTTCTGTGGTGGTAAGCATCAAATTGCTGACTGCAATAAGCGAAAGGCCTGAGAGTCAAAGGGTCCTGCTGCTGAAGTTGAAGAAACCCCCGAAGCAATGCCGATTGTTGTGGAAGAGGAATCAGAAAACTAATCTGCAGCTCTTGTTCCCTGGTATGAAACAGGAGCTGCGTTGATCAGGTTCGTACCTCACCTGGGGAGTTATATCTTAATGCGTCCACTCTTTCTTGTTTTGAACAATCTCTTGTAATATCATTAACTACTGAGTTTCCATTATCCAATTTGGCCGCGCCAGCCGAACCTATCTCTGCTCTTCTTAAATTTCCTACTCTTGTTGATTCTGGTTCTACTGACTCTTTTATTGATACTCGTTACATTTCACAAAATTCTATTCTGACTACCAAGATCTCTCCTGTTAATATTTGTCTTTTTGATGGGTCATTATCTTCTAGACCCATTACCGATATGGTGAACATCGCTGTTCGGTTTCCTTCTGGTGAGCTGCTTCTATCGCCCTTCTATGTTACACATTTAGATTCATCTTGTAAAGCAGTATTAGGTTACAGTTTCTTATCCTGCTACAATCCGTTGATTGACTGGGCATCTCGAAACATTATGTTCCGTAACACTTCACACTTTGATTCTCCACAGACGTCTGTGCCTTTTGCCACCAACATTGTTGATGCAAAGGTTGCTGTTCCGTTACCGGAACCTTTGCTGTCGGTTTCACCGACAATTCTGGAAACCCCTCCTGGGGATTCATTTTGCTCTCGCTCTCAGTCAAAACGGGCCAAGTGTCAAGTCCATGCCTCGGGCCTCCATCCCGCCACTCGGTATTCCGAAGATCTGTTCTTTATTGTAATCTCTTCTTATTGTTCTTTCTCGCTACACATACCCTTTCGTTCTAGTCTCTCCTTATTGTCTTTTACTCTACCCTGCAGGTACTACATGTATGGCTCCTAGTAGTTAGTCTGGCGCTCTGCACCAATGCGCCGCTCTATAGATATAAATACTGCCTGTACGCTACTATAGTTCCTCAGTTTAATTATCAACTTAGATCTCCCTTCTCAACTCAGCCCTTCTCTAAGTCTTCAGGCTCAACGCCTTGAAGTACGTTCTACTCTACCTCAGGACTTGAACATTCTTTGGTTCGCTCCTCGTCGTTGGTGATACCGCCGCTCCGACTTGGCTGCTACTTAGCTTCTCTCTTCTATACTCCCGATCTCCGGGGACTAACGGCATAACGGCAGTGTTGTTAATAACTTCACTACTGTCCCATTTGACCTCCGCCCTTAGACACCTTGTGGCCCTGGCACGGTTACATGGTGTACATGATCTTAACACCAAGCCCCTTTTGTCCAAATTCCCCTTTGAACCCATCTATTCTTATCCTACAGTCTCTCAATTTGCTGCTCAACTGGCAACTCCCTAGGTCGACATTGCACTGGTCAGTGCCGCAGTCTTTAATAGGGCTTGCAAGGATGCTGGTATAGAACCTATTCTTCTTCATGCTATTCACTCAGAGGTCACGGCCTGCGCTGCTGACCGCTCCTCCATTGCTCCTACTGTCCCTCCACTACATTATTCTATTCCAGAAGAGTATGCCAAGTTTGCAGACATCTCCAACGAGATTGCTGCAGACTCATTGCCTGAACACAGACCCTACAACCTGAAGATTGACTTGGAAGCAGGCGCTTCGCCGACTCTTGGTTGAATTTATCCTTTATCTGAAAAGGAGTTAGTCGCCCTTAAAGACTTTATTGACAAACAGCTGGCTACTGGTGCCATCACCCCATCTTCCTCACCTTATAGCGCTCCGGTACTCTTCATTCCTATAAGACCTGGGTCAAAATTGGTCTTAGGGTAGGTTTTGGTATAATGAGTTTATGCTGTAGTGTGCTAGGAGCAGGCTGGAGCTCAAAGGGAGCTGCAGGGACTGCGACCGAGGACAGGAATAACCTAGTAGTGGCTGGGATTGAGAGATATGGCCCTTAAAGGGGTTCCTAGAAGGTCCGGGGAGGTCCCTAAGGTGTAAGGAGGGAAGGTAGAAGTAACGGGAACCTAGTAGGCGTAAAAGTGTTGCGTAGTAGGAGTTGTACTCGCTAGGATGTTAACGTAAGATTGAGTAGGTTGTAGTTGATGTGGGTCTCAAACGTATGAACTCCTGATAAGGTATACACCCAGGAAGTGGGGGTTAGTGGCGGATGTCCTCAAGTGATGGAGGTTGTAACGGAGAAGCGGTATGTAGTTCAACGTAAGGGGTAGCTTCGACGTTACCTAAATCGAGGTCCCAGAGCTTGTGGAGCAGTTGGGGAGCTCGAGAAGGTTTGGGGAAGGTTAGCTCACCAAGGCAGTAGGCATTGGGGAGCTTTAGTATTGTTCGAGGGAGCTCGGGAACTCACTTGAATTGCTTAGGCATGAAGTAAAAGTGTATATTAGATCTTATAGAGGATGGTAGAGACAACAGATGAGAGTAGAGGAACTGAGATAGAGAAACAGAGAGTAAAGAGAAATCTGTATGGTTAGCAGGTACAAAGGGACAGGGACTGGACCTATACAAAAGGGTGTGTGTTCAAAATATACCAAGCTGGGGTCCCAGACTATACAGGAGACTGTTTAAATAGGTATGGAGAAGTTAACAAGGGAGCATTGGGGAATCTAGTATGTGTGAGGTAAATGATTGAGATTAGGACTAAATGGGGGTTGTTGCGGCAGATGGGTTCTATGAAAGGATGTATCATGGGAATCTGGGTTGCATTGTTGAGGCTGGGTTGAGGCGGCGAAGCTTATGGAGGAGGTGCCCAGGAGGTCCTGCAGTGAATGAGGCAGTCCCATGGGGAGCTAGAACAAGGAGGGGGGTTCTTCGAGGTCAGGTGGGGGTATGGTAGGTTGGTCAGGGCATGACAGTTCCCAAGAAGGACGGGAAACTTCAGCTTTGTGTGGATTTCTGCGGTCTCAACCGCATTACCAAGAAGGATCGCTATCTCCTGCCGTTGATCTCAGACTTCCTCAATGCTCCAAAACGAGCTAAAATCTACACCAAATTGGACCTTGCTCACACTTACCATCCAGTCAGAATTGCAGAAGGTGACGAATGGAAAACCACCTTTCAGACCCGATACGGCTCCTACGAATGGAAGGTTATGCCTTTCGGCCTTACCAATGTACCTGCTGCTTTCCAATGTTTTGTTAACGACATCTTCACTGACATGCTAAATGTCTGTGTTATCGTCTATCTCGACAACATTCTGATCTACTCCAACATGCCGCAGGAACACTGAGAACACGTCAAGGAAGTTCTTTGATTTACGCCAATCCTGACAAGTACAAGTTCAATATGGATATCATTGAGTATTTGGGTTACATTCTTTCTCCTGACAGATTGACTATGTCCAAAGAGAAAGTACAGACCATCCTGGAATGGCCTGTTCCTAGGAAGGTTAAGGACATTCAGTCCTTTTTGGGTTTTGCAAACTTCTATTGTTGTTTTATTTATAATTATAGTGATATCGTTGTGCCAATGACTTGGCTTACCCAGATGGACGCTCCCTGGATCTGGGACAATGATTGTCAAGAGGCTTTTGAAAACCTCGAAATTGCTTTTACTTTTGCACCTATTCTTGCTCACTGGGAACCCAATTGTCCTATTATCGTGGAAATCAATGCTTCCGGCTACGCCATTGCAGCGATTCTCTCCATCCAGACTGTTGACAGTGAAATTCATCCTCTAGCCTTCCTCTCCAGAACTCTTCACGCTGCGGAGCTCAACTACGACACTCACGACAAGGAGCTCCTTGCCATCTTCGAAGCCTTCAAAGCTTGGCACCACTATCTGGAAGGTTCGGGTGATCCAGTGGACGTCGTCACCGATCACAAAAATCTTGAGTATTTTTCTACTACCAAGATTCTCACCTGCCGACAGGTCTGTTGGTCAGAGTATCTTCACTAATTCAACATGGTAATTCACTTCCAACCGGGGAAGCTCAGTGGAAAACCCAATTCAATAACTAGATGCTGGGATGTCTATCCCAAAGAGGGGGATATCGGCTACATGCAAGTCAATCCTCACAACTTCTGACCTATCTTCACTAACGAGCAACTGACCACTTCTCTTCAAGCTACCTTCTTAGAAGGGCCAATGCTCCGAGCTTCCATTGTCATGGACATCAAAGCTTTGCATTAAGCTATCATTCTTGCTCTGCCAAAGGACCCGAGCTCCGTCGTTGATTTGGAACTTGCAAAAGATCCTTCCAATGGATGTTGGAGCGATGGGTTATTGTGCCTTGATGACTGTATTTACGTTCCGAATCACGGTGATTTTTGCCTTCAAGTTCTCTGCTACTTTCATGATCATCCACTCTCAGGCCATTTTGGCCAGAACCAAACTCTAGAGGCAGTACATTGTCAATACACCTGGCCCAAGGTCAGAGACTTTGTTCGTGACTACGTTACTTCCTCCACCATCTGTGGACACAATAAGCCTTGACGCCATTGGCCTTACGGCTTGTTGAAACTTTTGCTGGTTCCGGTCCGACCATGGGATTCGGTCTCCATGGACTTCAATGAGCAACTGCCAATGTCAAATGGTTACACAGCTATTCTAGTTGTCGTGGATCGTTCATCCAAGCAAGCAATCTTTATTCCAACTTTCAACACTATTACTTCTCCACAACTAGCTGAGCTCTTTGTTATTCATGTCTTCTCTAAGCATGATGTTCCTAATCATGTCACTTCTAATTGTGGTTCCAAACTTGTTTTGGCATTTTTCCGGGCTCTCAGCAAAGCGCTCTCCATGGAACTTCATTATACCTCTGGATATCATCTGGAAGCTGATGGGCAGACCGAGCGTGTCAATCAGACTCTCAAACAGTACATCAGGATCTACTGCTCTTATCAGCAAAATGACTGGTCGCACTTACTTCCAATTGCCGAGTTTGCGTATAACAATGCTCCTAATGCTTCCACTGGTATTACTCCATTTTTCACTAACAAAGGATACCACCCTGACATCACTGTTCGGCCCGAGGTCGACATGAAGTCTGATCTAGCCAGAGACTTCATCGTTAATTTTGATGAACTCCATGTCTTCCTTCGAAAGGAAATCCTTCTAGCTCAATCTCGTTACAAGGAACAAGCTGACAGAAAAAGAATCTCGCACCCCGAGTTCCCGATTGGCTCTGAAGTATTTGTTCTGGCTAAGCATATTCAATCTACTCGTACTGAAAAATTCTCTGAAAAATATCTTGGTCTTTTCAAGGTCATCAGTTGACCTGGTACTTTGTCTCATGAGCTCAAGCTCCCGGACTATCTTTGTCGGATTCACCCGGTTTTCCACGTCTCACAGCTGGAGCCGGTTACGCCGAACCCATTCCTGAATCGTACTCAATCTCCTCCACCTCCAATTGAAGTTGATGGTGAAGAAGAGTACAATGTTGCCAAAATCTTATACTCCAAGCTGGATAGAAGGTATAAACGTTGTCCTCTGCGTTATTACATTTGGTGGGCCGGTTACGGAGGTACCGACAATGAATTCTCTTGGGTTGCTGCTGATGTATTACATGCTGATGAACTGGTACCCACTTTTCACGATTGATACCCTCAAAAGCCTGGACCTTGATCATAAAAAACATTTCATTCCTTTTCCTGAACTTCCGTTCTCTGCTGAAGTTTACTTCGTTGCATCGGGAGGGTAAACACAATGATAGCAAATTGAGTGTTTATCATCTCCCTTATATTGCTTACTTTCTTCTTATTAACTTGGTTCATTTACTTATTTTTCACTTACACCTAAACTACTTATACTTCAATCTAACCATTTCTTCCGCTGCTCCGTGGGCCGTTTGCTTCCAGTTTCAAGAGGCGATAATATTTTTTATATACAAAAACAAAAAAAATTATATAATAAGAACAACAAGAAGGAAAGAAGGAGGCCAAAGGGCCATTGTCCGATGTCCGCTACTCTACTTTCTCTCTCTCCTTCCCTTTCTCAGATCGCGCCTCTGTCGGCACCAGTGCATCTCCCTCCTCTTCTCCTTCTCCTTCCTTCTCTTCCCCTTGCTCCTCTTCTTCTTCTTGTCACGAAGCGGCAGAGGCGGAGTGACTAACGGAGCGGGAAAGCGGAGCGACTAAGCAGAACGGTGAGGCGGAGCAACTGGACAAGGCAACAAGGCGGAGCGACTAAGCAGAACGGCAGCAGGCTGGTCCCAGATAATGACAGAGATATATTGAGTATCGTAGTCATAGGTAATAATAAGTAAGCACATACCTGGTCCCAGATAATGACAGAGAGGTCAAGATAAGGGACCAGGCTGTGGAGGGTTGGCTATATATACATAATCCGGTCTGCGAGAAACAACGATGTAATACTGTACAGTTTAGGAACAAGGAAGGTGGCGGAAGCCAATAGAAGGAGAAGATGGGTCAGGTGGATCAGTAATCGATGGGGGTTTGACAGTGATGGGATGATGTATCGTACAAGTAAAGGCGTCGAGACGGTGAGAAAAGGAAAATGATAGGGGCTGCGTACTTTATGACACTTCTCTCCCCTTCTCCTCTTCTTTTTCTTCATCACTGTTCTCCATAATCCTCCTCCACTTCAAGTTCCTTGGCCTCTTGGATACAATCCCCGAAGGCCCCGGTATTGCCGATACCGCACCCGTCGAGGCCAGCGTGGTGTTAATGGTTATCAGCCAAGAGTGGTTCTCATCCTGCCTGCATGGGAGTTGTCATACATATTGATGAGACCTTGAGGCCGACTCCCTCAAGGCCCAATTGTCGGCAAGGACCTGCGCCATCTGGCTTTCGAGCATGGCCAGCCGCTTGGACTTACCCCTCCTTCCCTCTTCACAGCATATGGATGACCTGAGCACGAATATCGTACTTTTGAGTTGTGGCAGGACTTACATATTACGCTACTCCGCTTGCCAGCCTGCTTCAGGCAAGGGATCTTCTTCACCTTGCATCATTCACAGGGCTCCCGGTCTTCATTGCCATCATCGTCATCATTGCTGTCATCGCCGTCGTCAGGGTCTTCACCAACGGGCTGGGAAGAAATAAGTCAGTGAGAAGCATATCGGTAAAGAAATAAAAATGTACCTGGGCCTTGGCCTTACCCTTTCCCTTATTTTTCACCTTTAAAATCTCCACTATTGGCCTCCTCGGGGAAGCAGAAGTCTCTCCTGTGGAGGTCCCCCTTTGACTTCTGGCTGTTGCAGCCTCCGCCAACTTCCTCCCCCTCTCAACGACCTCGTTCTCCTGCTCTTGAGCCCGAATGGCCTGATTGCAAGCATCTTGGGCTGCTTGGCGTCTTGCCGCCGCTACCTTCCTGGCAGCTGCCTCCTCTGCTACCTTCTTCTTAGCAGTCTCCGCCGCCTTCTGTGCCTTCACCCTTTTGACTCTCGCTAGAGCCTCCCTCATAATAATATCCTCTTTGTTGTCGACAGGGGCGCTGGGACTTGGTGAATTGGTGGGGCAGGACGAAGTGCTTGCAGTAGGTTGGTTAATGGTGCTGATGGTAGTTTAGCTAGTCGTCATCCTGAGGGACTTTGAAGTTTTGGAGAAGTTATGCCCATAGCGGTAAAACCCTGGCCTTCTTATAGGAAAAAAATGGCACACGGACCAGCTAAAATTTTCCTTCAAATTGTGTTTGGTTTACAGTGACAGAAAACTTTTTCCTTGACTAATAATTATTGATGGGATCAATTTTGGTCTTTTTGGTCTTATGGTCTTATTGGCTTTTGAGGGCTCAAGCCTAAGAGGGGGATACTGTCAAGTCCATGCCTCAGTGCCCTATTCCGCCGCTTGGTATTCCGAGATCTACCATTTATTGTAATCTCATTCCTATTGTTCTTTCTCGCTACACATACCCTTTCATTCTAGTCCCTCCTTATTGTCTTTTTCTCTATCCTGCAGGTACTACACGTATAGCTCCTAGTAGTTAGTCTGGCGCTCCGCACCAATGTGCCGATCCATAGATATAAATACTGCCTGTACGGTACTGTAGTTCCTCAGTTTAATTATCAACTTAGATTATCCTCTTAACGTCCTCGACTTGAGACTTCCCCTGTACTCTTGTCACTCTCTAGTCTTCAGGCTCATCGCCTTGAAGTACTTCTTACTCTGGCCTTAGGACTTATAAGTTCTTTGGTTTGCTCCTTGTCACCAGTGATACCACTGCTCCAACTTGGCTGCTATTGACTTTCTCCTTCTCTACTCTCAATCTCTGGCAACTAGCGGCATAACGGCGGTGTTGTTAATAACTTCACTACTGTCCTATTTGACCCTCCGCCCTTAGACACCTTGTGGCCTCTGGCACAGTTACACAGTGTACATGATCTTAAAACTTTCTCTACTCTTGTCTCTTGTCTCTACAGTTGTCTATACGATCCAAATACATGCTTTTACTTCATGTCTAAGCAGCCCGAGTGAGTCTTTGAGCTCCCTCAACCAATACTAAAGCTTCCCCAATATTTATCATTTTGGTGAGCCAACCTCCCCCAAACCTCCTTGAGCTCCCCAACTGCTCTACAAGCTCTGGGACCCTGACCTAGGTAACATTGAGGCTATCCCTTACGTTAAACTACATGTCGCTTCTTCGTTAATACCTCCACCACTCAAGGACATCAACCGCTACCCCCACTTCTCGGGACCTCCTTCCGGGCTTATACTCGATTGGGAACTCTCACGTTCGAAACCCACATCAACTACGATCTACAATAATCCTACATTGACGTTCATAGCTAGTACAACCCATACTACACAACACTCTTACATCTACTGGTTCCTGTTACTTCTACCTTCCTCCGTTAATGTCCTAGGGACCTCTCTGAACCTTCTAGGAACCCCTTCAAGGGTCACATTTCACAGCTGGAACTACTACAGTGATCTTGGAGTCCTTGAGACAAAACATCAAGTTTTGCTTGCAATTTTCCTTAATGTAACAATGTTTCAAATCTGAGTATCTAGAAACAAAGTATTGGAATCGACTTTTTTCGAAGTTCAAGGAGGGATAACCATTACTATAGAATTAAATAATGTTTATGGTTTTTGGACTGCCTCATCGTGCTTTTTCTTGATACTCTTCCACTCATTCTCAGCTGTCTCTTTTGCTACCTTGTTCAAAGCTTTTCTGCTTTTTCGTTCCTTCCTTTCTGCATCCTCTTTTGCCTTACTTGCCTTCTCCGTCTGTTGGAATTCAAGGATCCTTGTATCTGTCCATAGTCGGCCCATTCCCTCATTGGGCAATACTTTGTTATCAGGTTTTTCTGCCCTCTTCTTTTCTTTTGCATGGAGAGCACGGTTCATCTTTGAGAGGGTCATATCCTGTAACACCATCTGAGCTGCGGAAGTTTCTTCTCATTCTCCATATGCTGGAATATAATCCTTCGCATGTTCTAGGGAATTGGAAAGCTTTCAGTTCTCTTCCACAAGCTGTGAGTGAGAGTCGTATAGTGGTGCTCCTGGTCATATCAAATTCCAGTCTGGTTCCATTAAATTCAGTGGCACTTTTTCACGCATTCAAGGGAAAGGTGTACTTGATGTGTAGGGGTTTTTTGAAACTAGGAAGGATCCGGAGGATGTGGATGCTAGCGAACTTGACAGGATGTGCATTCGCTTAGATGGTGTATCCTGAGGCTCAGGTGTTAACTGTCTTCGGAATGGAGGGGATGTGGGTGCTAGCCTTACACGTGAGGTCGATGCCATTGGTTGTGAAGGACTAAGGGGAGGAATCATTCAAGAGGAAGAAGCAACTGATTGCGGAGCATGTGCATGTGTAGGTGAGGTAGCAAACAATGTGGGCGCATAGGTACAGAAGCTTTTCATCACAGCTCTCACTGGGCTTGTTTGTGTGAGCGAGAATGACCCTTTTATTGACATTGTTTCTGCAGGCTTTATCTGCTCCGGTGTGATCACACCTGGATGAAATGGGAACACGCCTGTCACACAAAAGGCCACCTTCGCAGATTCCGGCATAAATGCAATGTTGAATGCCCGGCCAAAGACGAGTGGGAAGTCATCCTTCTAAACCTCAGACTGGTTTTCATCTTCAAAGCTTGATATTGAAGCCTTCAACTCAGCCTTCATCTTTGCAAAGCAAACAACATCCAATCCTTGCAACGCATGGGTGCAGTGTAGTGGGTATCCAAGAATAGCAATATTCCATGCCAAAGCAAATTCAATTACCTTGGGAGTAAAATATGAGCTATGGCCATCCATCAAGAGAACATGCTTCTCGCCACCAGCCTTGTCGCGCATTGCAGGATCAAACTCAGTTTGTATCCATTTACACATAATCTCGCTGTCTGTCCATCCATCCTCTGATACTGTGAACCTATCGAAAACATCTAGATCAATTAAGGCATCAATAAAAGCAAAAGGCTTCATGTACGTTGCATTTGCAACATTATCCTTGGTCTACCTTGTGTACAATTTCTGACCCTTATAAATTACTGTTGGTCTGAGTGTTGTACCATCAGCGCAGATGGTGACTACTGATGTTATGTCCACCCGATTTGCACCCCCCTGTCGGTGCTGAGTTTTGGTACCTCGTGCACTGGCGACACATTTTTTTGCTACATTGCCTCTAGGAGTAGATAATTTGTCCATTCCATGTGCGTTCTTGGGTTTCACTCCTGCATCTACAATCTCCTCTTTCACTAATTCAAACCAGTTGTCAACTGCCGCAGGATTCAAACCCTGTGCCCTCTGTGTGTCCAGTGGTTTACTTCAATGCATGGAGATCTCATGGTGTCGATGCAGAAACTTGTAGATCCAGGTAGAGCCAACTCTGCTATAAGCTGGTCCATGGTGCTTCTGAAGAATGGCATTTGCATAAGATTTAATTTGTGAATGAGTTGGTGGTAAACCTCGCTCAGCCAAGCATAACACCCAGTCAGCTAGGGCTTCTTCCTCAGCAGAAGTCAGCTTCTGCTTGGTTGAATTGAACTCCTGAATTGTCACGAAGCGGCAGAGGCGGAGTGACTAACGGAGCGGGAAAGCGGAGCGACTAAGCAGAACGGCGAGGCGGAGCAACTGAACAGGGCAACAAGGCGGAGCGACTAAGCAGAACGGCGGCAGGCTGGTCCCAGATAATGACAGAGAGGTCAAGATAAGGGACCAGGCTGTGGAGGGTTGGCTATATATACATAATCCGGTCTGCAAGAAACAACGATGTAATACTGTACAGTTTAGGAACAAGGAAGGTGGCGGAAGCCAGTAGAAGGAGAAGATGGGTCAGGTGAATCAGTAATCGATGGGGGTTTGACAGTGATGGGATGATGTATCGTACAAGTAAAGGCGTTGAGACGGTGAGAAAAGGAAAATGATAGGGGCTGCGTACTTTATGACATTACCCCCCTCCTTATGACCATTGTCCTCGATGGTCAAGGTTTTGCCGCCGTTGGGTGTTTTTTATGAAAGGCCCGAACAATTTTTGGTGCTCGACTGAGGTTGGCTGCGGGTTCCCAAGAGTTGTGCCCTGCGTCGCAACCTTTCCACTTAACCAAATATTCCAACTTCTTCCATCGAACCCGGCTGTCTAAGATCTCCTCTACTTCGTATTCCGGTTCGTCTTCATCCTCTAAGTATACCGGCTCTGGTGGTGTTGGTATTTCGCCATTAATGGAGTTACCTTTCCAGGGGTATAGTTTATCAACATGGAAGACGGGATGGAGGCGATCTAGGGATAGGGGAAGGTCAAGGCGGTAGTCTAAAGGGCCAATTTTCTCCAGAATGCGATAAGGGCCAAGCTGTCGATCTCCTAACTTTTCACTGGAAAGCTGAAGGTTAATGTCCTCTGCACTGAGCCAGACTAGGTCTCCAACTTTAAATTGATGAGCTTTCCGCTTCCTGCATTCATATCCTTCCTTCTGTTGTTTCTTTCCTAGGTGTAAGGCAGCCCCGGCATCTTGTCGTGCTTCTCGGAGGATCCGTATACGGTCATCTACAGCTGGAATACCGCTGCGTTGGCCCACTGGGATATTGAACAGGGGAAGATAGCCGTAGGTTAGCTCGAACGGGGACATGCCTAGAGCAGAATGAGTCCGTGAGTTAATCACAAACTCCGCCATGGGAAGGTGCTCTGCCCAGTCATCTTGTCGTTGTCCCACATAGAGGTGGATGTATTTCTCTACTTCCTGATTTGCTCGTTCGGTTTGGCCATTGGACTGAGGACGGTATCCGGAGGTTAGATCTGATTTAATTCCTAGCCTAGCAAGAAGGGATCGCATGAGTTTAGCTGCAAACTGGGGTCCGCGGTCGGATTTAAAGTGAAGAGGAAGACCATGGAGGCGGAAGATCTCTCGATAGTAAATATCGGCAATGCCTTCGGCTGTGATGGAGCTGGTGCAAGGAATAGCATGGATTTGTTTTCCATACAGGTCTGTGCAGACCAAGACAGCATCGTAGCCTTGGGAGTTAGGTAGCTGTGTTATCAGGTCGACCCCTACCTCTTCCCATAGACCGGATGGTACCTCTAATGGTTGAGTTACGGCCCGTGGGTGTTGTTGGATCTTCTTACGGGCACAAACCTCGCATCCCTCAACGTATTTCTCCACAAAAGAGCGCAGCATTGGCCACCAGAAATGGGTACTGACCAAGTCAAGTGTCCCGTGTAGTCCGGGGTGTCCTGCAGTTGGATGGTCGTGGCATTGACGGAGTACCTCAGTGCGTAGGTCGTCGTTTGCTGGTACGTATACTCGACCTCGGTAGTAGACCAACCCATTGTCCTCTTCCCATTCGGCTATCCCATTGGCCAAGCGCTGTAGTCCGTGCTCTTTGACTGTTTTGAGACCCTCCAATACCTGTGCTTCCCGTTCTGAGGCTTTCCGGATACGATCCTCTAAGGGGTTCTGTAGGATCGAAGCTGCAATTTTTACGAAGTGGCCGGGTTTAAGGACTGTCTGTTGCCGGTTATCATCGCTGTCCGATACATGATGAACTGCCATGCGGGAGAGAGCATCAGCTTGGGTGTTTACTCTGCCAGGGCGGTGGATCATATGAAAGTCAAACCGTGACAGATAGAGGGCCCATCGGGCTTGTCGGCGGGTGAGGTCTTGTGCAGTGCGCCAGAATTCGAGGTTCGAATGGTCCGTAATGATGTCAAATGGTTGAGGGAGTCCTTCTAGAAAGTTCCTCCAATCCTTCAGTGCTTCAATGATAGCAAGCATCTCTCGATCATAAATTTCGTAGTTCCGTTCTGCTGGCTGCATGGATGCCGATCTGAAGGCTACCGGATGCCATTGGCCGTCGTCTTGCTTCTGCATAAGGGCACCTCCCGTGGCAAAGCCTGATGCATCTACCTCAATTCGAGTAGGCCTGTCTGGTGTCCATAGAGCAAGGATCGGTGCGGAGATGAAGGCTTCTCGAAGGGTGTCAAATGCATTCTGTCGAGTGTCGGTCCAGGTAAAGCTGGTGTCTTTCTTCGTCAGGTCGTTCAAAGGTTGTGCTATTTTGGCGAAGTTCCGGATAAAGCGTCAGTAGAAGTTTGCAAATCCCAAGAACCCTCGTAGTTCCCGAAGATTAGTAGGAACTGGCCAGTCGCGAACAGCCGCTACTTTTACCGGATCCATTCTCACCTCCCCTTCTGAGATGATGAGTCCGAGGTATTCAATCTGTTGCTGTTCAAATTCGCATTTTTCGGGTCGTAGGTAGAGGTCTTGCTTTTCTAACCGAGTTAATACTTCCCGTACCATTTGTCGGTGTTCCTCGAGATCGTTACTGAAGATAAGGATGTCATCTAGGTAGTGTAAGACCTGGGTCAAAATAGGTCTTAGGGTAGGTTTTGGTATATGGAGGTTTATGTTGTAGCGTGCTAGGAGCAGGCTGGAGCTTGAAGGGAGCTACGAGAACCGCAACCGAGGACGGGAATGACCTAGTAGTGGCTGGAACGACGGGATGGTGACCCTTGAGGGGTTCCTAGGAGGTCCAGGGAGGTCCCTAAGGCGTAGGGAGGTTAAGGAAGGGTGCGGGACCGTACGATATTGCGTAGTAGGAGTTGTACTCGCTAGAACGTCAATATAGGATCGAGTAGGTCGTATGTATAGGTGGGTCTCGAGGTTGTAAGCTCCCGAGAAGGGACGTGCCAGGGAGGGTAGGTCCCTGGGGGCTAGGCTTGAGGATGGACGTCCTCGAGTGTGGAAGGTGGTAACGGAGAAGCAGTACGTAGTTCGACGTGAGGGGTAGCTTCGACGTTACCTAGATCGAGGTCCTGAAGCCTATAGAATAGCTAGGGAGCTCGAGGAGGTTTGGGGAGGTTAGCTCGCCAAGGCGGTAGGCGTTGGGGAGCTTTAGTATTGTTCGAGGGAGCTCGGGAACTCACTCGGATTGCTTAGACGTGAAGTAAAAGCGTGTATTGGATCGTATAGACGATCACAGAGACGATAGACAAGAGTTGAGAGAAACAGAGGTAATGAAACAGAGAGTAAAGAGAAATCCGTATGGTTAGCAGGTACAAAGGGACAGGGACTGGACCTATGCAAAAGGGTGTGTGTTCAAAATATACCAAGCTGGGGCTTCAGGACATTGCGGCGTTACTTAAATAGGTACGGGAAGTGAACAAGAGAACATCTGGAGGCATGAGGTAGCTAATCGGAGGGAGGGAGGTAATCGAGATTAATACTTAAAGGGGTTATCGGCTAGAGGGCTTTCGTACGCGTGTCGGGGTGAAGGACGTTTGGGTAGTGGCGTCAGAAATACTTGGGGAGGTGTCTGGTGGTACTTGGGGAGGTGCGGAGGACATACAGGA
This sequence comes from Lentinula edodes, assembly GCF_021015755.1. Taxonomy (NCBI): domain Eukaryota; kingdom Fungi; phylum Basidiomycota; class Agaricomycetes; order Agaricales; family Omphalotaceae; genus Lentinula; species Lentinula edodes. The sequence goes on from NW_025764395.1 coordinate 51,276, forward strand.
GGTGGGTAGGACGTATGGCAACGTGTGGTGGTTACTGGGACTGGTCTGGTTGTAGCCAGGGCATGACATTACCCCCCCCTGTAACCCCTTCGCGCCCTCGCGATGGGTAGGCGCGTTTTTCTGGGCAGTCACCTGACATTCACGTGGTACCCGAAAATTTTCTTGTTGAAGTCCTTCAGATCCTTGCTTCTCCCTTTCTTCCACCACCTCAGTTTTTACGAGTCAAACTCTTCTAACTGTGATGTCTCCCACCCCTACTCGACCTTTTTCACGCACACCATCTCCGTTGTTACCCCCTCTTACCGCTTTGGGAGAGGTACCTTCCCCGGCTCCTGAATCCGATGGGGAGGTCGAGGCTGATCAGCTAGCTTTTACGATCGAGTCGCCGTCTCGTCCCCAGCTTCAGCTGTTCGAAACGGTCTTCAATACTGGCAAATCGCTGTCGGCCTACTGCCAGGATGACCCTTTATGGCCTATTTTAGCGGAGGTAGCATCTCCCTGTACCAATTGTCTGAAGACCCCAGGGAAATGTAAGGTGTTGCCAAGCTCCCCTCGGTGTACGAACTGCTCGTCCAAGAAGACTTGCAGTCTGGGGAAGATCCTCCGGTACAGATATTTTGCCCGTCGCTGTAATCAAGATCTTGCCTACAGCCGAAGATTCTTAGAGCTCCACGGAACTCCTGCGCATAAATCGACTTGGGGTATTCCATTGACTGCCTGGCGCGAATACGACTCTGCGCTTCATGCGCGTACCTCCTCCACCTCCATCCTTCTCGAGCTGAATATGTTGGACGAGCAGGACGCGGTCGATGCTGATCAGCAAGAGTTGCAGTAATTTCTTACCTTGCAGCGGGACGAAGCAGCTGTTGCAGCTAAACGCAAGCGCAATCGTTCCCCTATGCCTGTGGCTGGTCCCTCCAGCAAGAAGATTTGGTCGGATGCTCCCAAAAAGCGTTCTCGTTGTAAGTCCCCTGCAGTAGAGGTGAATGTAGAGCCTTTCCGTCGCGTTCGGTCGGTGGTTCCGCCTGTTCGCTCGGTGGCTCCTATCTCCCTTCCTGTTCCCCCTCCTGCCTCCCCTTCCTTAATGGGGGTACTCAACAGGGATCTGCCGATGCAGGGTCCCAGTGATTTGGTTCGATTGGCGGATGCGGCGGAAGTCCATCCTGGTTTGGTTCAGCAAGCCGGTTCTTCCTCCCCTGCTCGAACACCCATAAAAGGTACAGGGCAGGATCTTCTCTCCTCGACCATGCCTCCCATTCTCCGTCCTGCCCTGGTACCCCGCAATCTCGCTTCGCACCCTTATCGTGCTGAGAATCAGCGTCTTGCCGCTCGGGTTCGTTTGCTGGAGACTCAGCTTGCTGATTCACAGCGGGAGAATTCCTCCCTGACCTCTGCTCTTCGGGATACCTCGCATGCTCTCGAATCTCGACAACGGGAGGTGGAGCAATTGAGGTCGTCCAGTCAGGAGTTCCTCCAGCGCCAGGAGGAGTATTGTCACATCATCGACCAGTTTAATACCCTGGATAGGGCTCTTTTGGGACCGTCTGACCAGGTAAGTTGTAGGGATGCAGTCCTCACTCTATCGTTTGTCTAACCTTCCCATTACAGAGTCTTCTAGAGCGTTTCCAAAAAGTGGAGGAAGAACTTCGTATCACCAAGAAGGATCGGGATGACGCAACGGGGAAGCTTTCCACTTCCTCCCGTAGGATTTCCGAGTTGACGACTGCTCTGCTGTATCAACACGGTATTACGGATGAGGGCAATGCCCTTTCGACTCGCCAACGTGCTCGTTTGGAGGAGCTTCAGGAGGAGGTCCATCGCACTCGTGGTCGTGCTGCTTTCGTCGAGCGTATGATTAAAGAGTATCCCGATGAGGGCTATTACGAGGTGGTCCTCCCTCCTCTCTCACAACTCAAAGGGGACCTCGTCAAGGTTCGGGCGGACCTTCGTCGTGTTGCTACTCTCGCCCACCGCCTCTATCGCTCTGATCCTGCCACCGTACTTCACCATCACAACCGTTACATTGGTGTGATCATTGAAGCGGTCGTTGCCTTCCTTCGTCGTGCTCTGGAAACCGAGGATCCCGACGTTATGGAGCACAACATCCGGCTGGCCTTGGATTATATGCAAACGGCGCGTGGTGTTCATGGGGACCTCCACATACGGTCCATTAGCAGCATCCAGTGGTTCTTTAACAATGCTGTCGACCAAGACGAGGGCCTTTACACCCTGATGTTGGAGAACTCCCGTTTTGACAGTGATCGTCCGTTTTTGACTGCTGCTCAACACGCCGGATTCACTAGCCCCCCTCCCGACTCATTGGAACCTCCCCTTCACCGCCGTATGTTGTCTTTGTCAACGGCTCTCCCTCACCGAGGGGGTGCTGGACGGTGGGACGATCTAGTTCCTGCGATCCCCAGTGACGACCAGTTGACGCAGGACTGGGAGCAATTAATGTTGCAGTACATGCACCACATCACCGATACCCCGCTGCCTGTTCCTGATCCCCCAGTCCCCATGTCGTCAACGGGGCCAGTTCCCGAGTCGTCGGGCGAGGCAAACGTCGAGCAGTCCCTTGAAGCGCCGATTGTCCAGGTGTCCCCTCCTTCTGGTGGTTCCCATCCTCCAGTCCCTCTGTTCCTGTCGGAGCAGGAGTCGCCGACCTCCCCTTCTCCTCCTCCTCGTTCCCCAGTTCTGCCCCTCCTTTTTGGGTCCGTCGCCAGCCTATCCATCGATCTAACTGGCGATGATGACGAGTTGTATGAGACGGAGGAGGCTTATGCCAGTAGGATTGATGTGGCGATGGAAGGTACCGAGTTGGCGGTGGGTCAGGGAATCGTCAAGGAGGAGTCGTTGTAGTATCCCTTTTGTAGTTTTAGTCCCATTCCCCTTTTTGTACTTCTGTTAAATATTATGCTTGCTTGATCTTTTGTTTTTGTTGAGTAATCAAAACCTTCGTCGTATTGTGTGAAAACCAATGAGATTAAAATCATGATGCATTCAGCTCGTGTGAACCTTCCGATGCACGTATTGTTAGTTAGTCGTGAATGTGGGGTTGTCGTCCCCATTGTGTCCTCATTATTCTCATGTCCCCCCTCTACTCCCTTCTACCTTCCCGGTCCCTCCTCCTCATCTTCCCGTGCTTCCCGTTCCAAGGAAGCCCATTGCAGACGCGATGGCTGGCGTTTCCTTGGGTGGTGTTTGTGCCAGCTACGTAGGAGCTCGATCGAGCCCACCATACCTTCCCATCCTACCCAGGAGTTGAACTCTTCATTATACCCCTCCCATTTTACGAGGTATTCCACTTCCTCCGGTCGTCCCTTCTTGGGTTTGGAGTCAAGGATGTCCTCGACAAAATGCTCCGTCTCTCCTTTTACGAAGATTGGGGGAGGCGGGGAGGTCTGGCGTTTGAATTTGTCGTGGAAGTGAGGTTTAAGCCTGTCAACATGGAACACATTGTGAATCTTGTGGAGGTCCCCAGGGAGGTCCAGTCGGTAGGCGTGACTTCCTACTTTCAACAAGATTGTATAGGGACCTGTCCACTTGTGGTCTAGCTTCTTCATAGGTCGTCTAGTCCTGACGTTCTCCATATTTAGCCAGACTTGATCACCCTCCTTCCAGTCCGGGGCCTCCTGGCATTTTTGGTTCGCGTACTTCTCATAGGCCTTGTTAGCTACCCCGATTCGTTCCTGGAGGTACGCATGTAGCTCCTTGAGGTTGGACGCGTACTCATTGACCTCCGCTCCCTGCACCTGCTCCAGTGTAATGGACAACTTTGGATGATAACCCTTGTTGGCGAAGAATGGTGAGACTGTCAAGTCCATGCCACGGGCCTCCATTCCGCCGCTCGGTATTCCGAAGATCTGCTCCTTATTGTAATCTCACTCTTATTGTTCTTTCTCGCTACACATACCCTTTCGTTCTAGTCTCTCCTTATTGTCTTTTACTCTACCCTGCAGGTATTACTCGTATAGCTCCTAGTAGTTAGTCTGGCGCTCCGCACCGCTGCGCCGTTCCGTAGATATAAATACTGCCTGTACGCTACTGTAGTTCCTCAGTTTAATTATCGACTTAGATCAACTTAGATCTCCCTTCTCAGCTTAACTCTTCTCTAAGTCTTCAGGCTCAACGCCTCGAAGTACGTTCTCCTCAACCTTAGGACTTTAACGTTCTCTGGTTCGCTCCTCGTCATCGGCGATACCGCCGCTCCGACCTGGCTGCTACTTAGCTCCTCTCTCTCTACTCTCACTCTCCGGGGACTAACGGCGTAACGGCGGTGTTGTTAATAACTTCACTACTGTCCACCTCGTCTTCCGCACTTAGACACCTTGTGACTTTGGCACGGTTACACGGTGTACATGATCTTAACAGGAGGTTAGCTCACCAAGGCGGTAGGCGTTGGGGAGCTTTAGTATTGTTCAAGGGAGCTCGGGAACTCACTCGGATTGCTTAGACGTAAAGTAAAAGCGTGTATTGGGTCGTATAGACGATCACAGAGACGATAGACCAGAGTTGAGAGAAACAGAGTTAATGAAACAGAGAGTAAAGAGAAATCCGTATGGTTAGCAGGTACAAAGGAACGGGGACTGGACCTATGTAAAGGGTGTGTGTTCAAAATATACCAAGCTGGGGCTTGGGGACGTTATGGAGCTACTTAAATAGGTATGGGAAGTAAACAAAGGAACATCAGAGCCTAGGGGACATGAGGCAGGTAATTGAGGGAGACAGGTGATCAAGATTTGTACTTAATGTGGCTGGTGCTAGGAGTTTCGTACACGTGTCGGGATGGTTGTCAGGACTGTCTTGGGGAGGTGCGTATTACCAGTGGTACTGTCTTGGGGAGGTGCGTACTACCTTGGGGATGTCTTGAGGAGGTGTAAGGAAGTGTGTGGGCTGGTGCTGGGGTTGGTCTGGTTGTGGTCAGGGTATGACAGCTACACCGAGCAAGATGGGGAACAATTGAACAAGTACCTTTCTTTTTACCACGAACGCAAGTGGAACACGGCAAACCAGCAGCAGCTGGGATAGACCACAACGGATCATCCACGATAGAGCACGCAAGCGACACCCCTACTCCAAAAACGGACTTGAACAGCGATAGCTGCCCAAGGGAAGGTTCCTCCACATTACTTACAATTGTCACAAAGTGGCAGAGGCGTAGTGACTAGCGGAGCAGGAAAGCGGAGTGACTGAGCAAGGCAATGAGGCGGAGCGACTAAGCAGGTCAGTGAGGCGGAGCAACTAAGCGGAGCGGAGGCAAACTGGTCCCAGATAATGACAGAGATATATTGAGTATCGTAGTCATAGGTAGTAGTAAGTAAGCACATACCTGGTCCCAGATAATGACAGAGAGGTCAAGATAAGGGACCAGGCTGTGGAGGGTTGGCTATATATACATAATCCGGTCTGTGAGAAACAACGATGTAATACTGTACAGTTCAGGGGCAAGGAAGGTGGCGGAAGCCGGTAGAAAGAGAAGATGGGTCAGGTGGATCAGTAATCAATGGGGGTTTGACAGTGATGGGATGATGTATCATACAAGTAAAAGCGTCGAGACGGTGAGAAAAGGAAAATGATAGGGGCTGCGTACTTTATGACAACAATCTAGCCTCATGGGTTCCGCAACTCATGCCATCCCCATTGGATGCTCGTTTATTACAATGTCTCTTTATCCAATCATCCCACCTATATAAGTATCCTCGGTAACATAAACATCCCCAGCTTGGTATATTTTGAACACACACCCTTTACATAAGTCCAGTCCCTGTCCCTTTGTACCTGCTACCTATACGGAATTCTCTTTACTCTCTGTTTCTTTATCTCTGTTTCTCTCAACTCTTGTCCATTGTCTCTACGATTGTCTATACAATCCAATACACGCTTTTACCTCATGTCTGGGCAATCCAAGTGAGTCTCCGAGCTCCCTCAAACAATACTAAAGCTCCCCAACGTCTAACGCCATGGTGAGCCAACCTCCCCAAACCTCCTCGAGCTCCCCAAGTGCTCCACACGCTCTGGGATCTTGATCTAGGTAACGTCGAAGCTACCCCTTACATTGAACTACATGCCACTTCTCCGTTACCACCTCCAACACTCGAGGACGTCCTCCCCTAGGCCCCAGTTCCCGGGACCTCCCCTCCCGGGCGTATACCTTCTCAGGAGCTTATACACTTGAGACCAATTCTCTCTACGACCTATTCGATCCCACGTTGACGTTCTAGTGAGTACAACTCCTTCTACGCAACGACGCTACTAGGTTCTGTACATTACATCCTCTATCTACGCCTTAGGGACCTCCCTGGACCTTACAGGAACCCCTCCAAGGGTCACATCTCTCTATCCCAACCACTACTAGGTCATTCCTGTCCTCGGTCGCAGTTTCCGTAGCTCCCTTTGAGCTCCAGCCTGCTCCTAGCATGCTACAATGTAAACTCCTCATACCAAAACCTACCCTAAGACCTATTCTGACCCAGGTCTTACAGGAATGTTGTACCCGTAATTGCACAAAGTTGTAAGTGTCAAACTCCACTTGAGATAAAGTTTCTCAATGTCCATGGCATGGATTTGAGAATTAAGGAGCTTATCCTGAATGCAAAGACATGCATTACAATCGGGAGCAGCTTGATACACTGCTTTGAGAATCTGTCATGCCCTAAATCTCTTGCCGTGGTCATCAATCATGGGTGGAAGGTGGTTTCGAGCCTCATCTGATAATCATGCAGTTAGAATCAAGGATGTCCATCCATCATTCTTATCCCATTTAAGTTGCGTTTCAAGTTCCTTCCTCATTGGATTTGACGAAATGGTAGGTTGTAGTAAAGGTGTATTCCATTTGGTCCTAGAAATTCCTGGTAGAGGTTCATTGCATATATGTTCAAGTACAAAACCGTTGGCAACTGCCTGCCATATGCCCTCATTCCATTTGACCCAAGATTTCCAATCTTTTAAGTAATCAGTATCTTTAATTGCTGCGAGGAAAGTCACATGGATTGACGAATATTCGATTTTGAATCTGGGTGTCGTGGAGCGGGGTTGGTCAGGAGGCTAAAAGTGTTGATAGATTGGGTATGGAGCATAATACATGGGATAGGGATGATCCTCAGGTGCTCTGGGTGGATTGACCCATTGTGGAGGTGAATGTAGTACGTCTGAATGATTTGGTAACAAAGTTTGTGAGGGAATTCTGACATGATTACCAGTGCACTTTGAATTTCAGGAATGAGGTAAGCGGATGCAGATATATGATTAAGATCCATGATACAATGAGGATGAGATGGCGTCCAGTTGAGATTTGGGTGAACATTCATATGTGAGCCAAGGCGGGATGGAAGACAAACTGAAGCAGGCAGGACCAAGACAGGTGATTGTATGTAATGTATCGGTGAAAAGGAAGGAGAGCCAAGAGCAGTAGAAGAGTCATTCATAAAAGTATTGATGATTGTACCGGAGCAGTGGGAAGAGGACAATAATGAAACATGTTTTGAGATGCAAAATTCTGAGTCAAGTTATGGAAAGTGGGAACAATATGGTGGTGCCAAGTTTCAGAAACAGATTGTGGAACTGTATGTACAGAAGGGAATGATGGAAGCAATGGTACAGTACTGTGATTGATTGGAGAATTGATAGAATTATGAGACTGGATGGAATGAGAAGGTGATAAAATCATTTGTCTCGGTCCCATATCCATCAATGACATGGCATGAGAATTGATGCACATATATGCAGGTGAACGTTGGGCAGGATGGACTGGAATAGAAACTGGTGTTTGGTAAGGAATCAATTGAGCCCAAGATGGATCTCAATGAACTGGTGCTGTGAGATCCATATGGGATCCAAAGTTGTCCATATGCATCCATGGCAGTAATTTCTCAGAGATTGATCTCATTAAGTGGGAACAAATGTGTCAGTCCAATTTGTTGAGCTGTTATTGGAGTATGATTGTGAATTTGGTTTGAAACCATTCAACGTATAAAGAAAAGACCTAGGGAAAAACCCATAGCCTCTTAGAGGTCGAGTATCTATATGAAGAGCAAAAGAAGAAATCCTCAGTGTTGAACTGACGAGGATCAGGACAGCTGCATTATACCCATACGAAGAGTGAAAAAAGAAATCTATCTAGCTAATGAGCCTCTGAATAGGTATGATAATGGGGAAAAACTTACCCTCAGTGTCGAACCAACAAGAATCAGAAAAGCTGAGGGTAAATAGTGTGTAAATGGCGAATTAAATAATATGTGCCATGTGTAAGTGGAATGAATTGGCTCAAAAAGGAAAGTACTTTCAACAGATGCTAAATTAGGTGCATACATACTTGCCGAAGCAGAGACACTCAATTAGTAATTGATTATTAAGATGACTGAGGCCTATTTCATATTTGAGCAGACTTGTTTTTTATATATTACTATTATATACTCTATGTAATACTTGTAAACATTCTGTGTGGGTTTATAACAGCAATGGAGTCATATAAATGAGGTAGTTGATGATACTTCAACTTGCTGGTTCATTTGTTTGTCATTGACATTGAAGGGGAATGGTCACCAAAAATGAATCATAACATAATCACAAAGACAGACCAGAACACCACAAGCAAGGTTTGTGTCCCCATGAGGGCAACTAGTATTACCTTGCTTCCTGGGTCCTTTTCCACCCTGTCTTTGTCTTTGTCAAGCGCCTGTGCATCTTTTTCACATATTAAGTGCCTTTCTAACATTTCTTTCCTGAAGTGACTCTCTATACTCATCTTCGTTTTCCTTGTTATTTTGTGTCTCTTCCTATATACTTGCTCCATAATTTCCGCTTTGACCTTCATTTCCTTCCTTCTATTTGGACTTCTTCTAATTCCATGTACAACTTTTTTAACATTCTGAAATATGCATGGCAAATTTTGGTTATGAATGGGTTGTCCACTGTCAGGAGGTGAGCACCAGAGTTTTCCATCAACTGGTGCAGACTCTCCTGCCCAATGTGAACTTTGAGTTGCTGACAGTGGCTAGCATTGGCTGTTTTGATCCTGTCAATTTGTCTGCAGTGTATGCACTAGTATGCACTGTCGACAATACCTTTGTTCCTTTTATATCAGTTTGTTTTTCTTCAATTCATTATTGTTTTCTCTTTGCTATAATAATGGGCCCTAAACAAGCATCTACAAGACATGCATCTTCTTAGAGGTCGAGTATCCTGTACGAAGAGCGAAACAAAGCAAATCCTCAGTGTGGAACCAATAAGGTGTTAACAGCTGAGATTTATACCTGTACGAAGAGCAAAGCGAAGCAAATCTAACCAGCTAGTAAGCATCAATGAGTATAGGTATAAATATAAAATAACTTACCCTCAGTGTGGAACCAATAAGGTGTTAACAGCTGAGGGTGATGAATGTGTGAAAAAGACTATAAGTATGTTGAATCACATGCATCCGGAATGAATTGGCAACAAGAGGGGAGCTATCTCCCAACACATCTGTAGCAATCAATGTCAATAATAAGCTTGCTATCTATTATCTATACAATGTTCCACCATTTAGAAAAAAATGCCCTGTTATACTTGTCCAAAGAGGAAACAAGGCAGGTACATAAAGCTGTAGTGCAAGTGTTCGTCGTATGTCTAAACAGTAGTATTGCTTTGTAGATTGTCCAAAACTGGGAGCCTGTCCCGTACATCTGTAGTAAATATATATGAACTATTGATACGTATTGTCATGCATGAGGCTGTGACGTGTATGTGAAACCTCAGCTAGTAAGTAGGTAGCATGTAAGTAATTTAGAGAACAATAAGAAGTGAAAATGATTGAAGGAAACAAAGGAAATGTCAGTCGTAACCTGAATGGCGACGTTGCATATGATGGTGGGCTCGACGTCTAGTCCGTCTGCTCCCTCTACAAAGCCAAGTGCCAAGTTCAAATAAGAGTCCTTATTGCTTACAGTGTTTAGAGATTCATACTGGGTTGATTGCCCCCTGATTGCACCAACATGCCAAAGTTCTAATGCCATGTTGCCATGGCTGGCAAGTCAAAGTTTGCATGGGGGGTCTGCACCAGCTGATTTCATGGAAAACTCCAGTGCCAGTTGTCAAGACCATGCCTTGGCTCTCGGTACTCCGAGATTTATGGTTTATTGTAATCTCTTCATTATTGTTCTTTCTTGCTACATATTCCCTTTCTCTCTAGCTTACTTTTATTGTCTTATTCTCTGCCCGGCAGGTACTATATGTACAGCCCCTAGTAGCTGGTCTGGCACTCTGCCCTAATATGCTGATTAGCTGGTATAAATACTCCTGTACTGTACTTTAGCTCCTCAATTTTATTATTATCCTAGATCACCTTAGATCATCACTCTCTATCCTCTGAAGTCTTAAGGCTTAACCCTTGAGTCCTCTCTACTGTCATGCCCTAACCTATTTCCCTTACAATTCCTGACTACAGTTCCTAACCCCAGAGGACCTCCCTCGTGATCCTTCATTGCAATCTTCCCTTATACCTCCCCAATCCCTCACATCACCCTCACCCTTTGAAACTCACAGTATGCAAGACTCAGGACCTCTCCATAGCATGTACATGACACCCTATCTCCATTAGAACTTCATTAGTAGCTAGTCTCAATCACCTACCTTGTCTACCTTACATGTACCAGATCCCTGATGCTCCCTTATTAACCTCTCTGTACCTATTTAAGCAGTCCTGTAGTGTCCCAAATGGGAGCTTGGTATATTTTGATCACATGTTAAGATCATGCAACCCGTGTAACCGTGCCAAAGCTACAAGGTGCCTAAGTGCGGAAGACGAATGGGACAGTAGTGAAGTTATTAACAACACCGCCGTTACGCCGTTAGTCCCCGGAGAGCGAGAGTAGAGAGAGAGGAGCTAAGTAGCAGCCAGGTCGGAGCGGCGGTATCGCCGGTGACGAGGAGCGAACCAGAGGATGTATAAGTCCTAAGGTAGGGTAGAGAGTACTTCAAGGCAGTGAGCCTGAAGACTTAGAGGAGCACAGAGTAAAGGAGGGAATCTAAGTTGATAATTAAACTGAGGAACTACAGTAGCGTACAGGCAGTATTTATATCTACGGAACGGCGCATCGGTGCGGAGCGCTAGACTAACTACTAGGAGCTATACGAGTAGTACCTGCAGGGTAGAGTAAAAGACAATAAGGAGAGACTAGAACGAAAGAGTAAAAGACAATAATGAGAGACTAGTACGAAAGGATATGTGTAGCGAGAAAGAACAATAGGAAGAGATTACAATAGGAGCAGATCTTCGGAGTACCGAGCGGCGGAATGGAGGCCCGCGGCATGGACTTGACAGTATCCCCCTCTTAGGCTTGAGCCCTCGAAAGCCATTAATACCGGTAGCTGGTTAGTCACCAAGGAAAAATTTTAAAGGCCGTCAGGATCGGGGATTTGGCCTATCAGTCAGCAGGAAAATTTTCGAAAGCCGTTAGTACCGGGAATTGGCGTTAGTCATCAGTGAAATTTTCGGTTCACCGTACATCAAGTACAATTCGAAGGAAAATTTTCGCTGGTCCGTGCGCAGTTTTGCCGTATAAAAGGTCCAGGGTTTTGCCGCGAAGGCCCTAACTTTTTCAAAAACTCTAAGTCCACCAGGATGTCGACAAGCCGTACTACCACCACCACCCACAACTCTGCTGGCCCTTCGCGGTCACGACCCGCCGCTCCTCCGCCCCCCGCTACTCCCGTTGGTCAGGAAAATGAGGACCTGGGGGACGACGAGGACGAAATCCTGAGGAGGGCGCATGAGAGGGTTCGACGTATCAGGGAGCAGAAGGCCGCAGCGGCGGCGAAGAAAAAGGCCGACGAGGAAGCGGCTAAGACGATGGCGGAGGAGAGTCGGAAGAAGAAGGTGGCCGCGGCGCGGGAGAAAACGGGGAAAAGGAATAAAATGATTTTGTATAATCAAGGTCCAGGTTTCGTAGGGTATCGAGCGTGAAATGCGGGTACCAGTTCATCAGCATGTAGTTCATCAGCAGCAACCCAGGAGAATTCATCATCGGTACCTTCATAACCGGCCCACCGAATATAGTAACGTAGAGGACAACGTTTATACCTTCTGTCCAACTTAGAGTCCAGGATTTCGGCAACGTTGTACTCCTCTTCACCATCAACTTCAATTGGAGGTGGAGGAGATTGAGTACGATTCGGGAATGGATTCGGCGTAACCGGCTCCAGCTGTGAGACGTGGAAAACCGGGTGAATTCGGCGAAGATAATCTGGGAGCTTGAGCTCGTAAGACAAAGTACCAGGTCGACTGATGACCTTGAAAGGACCAAGATATTTTTCTGAGAATTTTTCAGTAGGGCGAGTAGAACGAATGTGCTTAGCAAGAACAAATACTTCGGAACCGATCGGGAATTCCGGGTGCGAGATTCTTTTCCTGTCAGCTTGTTCCTTGTATCGAGATTGGGCTAAAAGGATTTCCTCTCGAAGGAAGACGTGGAGTTCATCGAGATTGACGACGAAGTCTCTAGCTAGATCAGACTTCATATCGACCTCGGGCCGAACGGTGATATTTGGGTGGTATCCTTTGTTAGCGAAGAATGGAGTAATACCAGTGGAAGCATTGGGAGCGTTGTTATAGGCGAACTCGGCGATCGGGAGTAAAGGCGACCAGTCATCTTGTTGGTAGGAACAGTAGATCCTGATGTACTGCTCGAGAGTCTGATTGACACGCTCAGTTTGCCCGTCGGCTTCCGGATGATATCCAGAGGTATAGTGAAGTTCCATGGAGAGCGCTTTACCGAGAGCCCGGAAGAACGCCGAAACAAATTCGGAACCACGATCGGAAGTAACATGATTAGGAACACCATGCTTAGAGAAAACGTGAATAACAAAAAGCTCAGCTAGTTGTTCGGAAGTAATGGTGTCGTGAGTTGGAATAAATATAGCTTGTTTGGAAGATCGATCCACGACGACTAGGATAGCTGTATAGCCATTCGACAATGGCAGTTGCTCAATGAAGTCCATGGAGATAGAATCCCATGGGCGGACCGGAACCGGCAGGGGTTTCAACAAGCCGTAAGGCCGGTGACGGCGGGGCTTATTGCGACCACAGATAGTGCAGGAGGTAACGTAGTCACGAACAAAGTCTCTGACCTTGGGCCAGGTGTATTGACGACGTACAGCTTCCAGAGTGCGGTTCTGGCCGAAATGGCCGGAAAGTGGATGATCATGGAAATAGCGAAGTACTTGAAGGCGAAGATCGCCGTGATTAGGAACATAAATACGGTCGTCAAGGCGTAGTAGCTTGTCGCTACCTAAGCTCCAACGTTCATTGGAAGGATCTTTTGCAAGTTCCAAACCAGCAACGGAGCTCGGATCGGCGGGAAGGGCGAGAATGATAGCTTGGTGTAAAGCTTCGATATCCATGATAATCGAGGCTCGTAAGGCTGGGCCTTCCAGGAAGGTAGCTCGAAGAGACGCAGTGAGTTGTTCGTTAGTAAAGATAGGACGAAAGTTATGAGGGTTCACTTGGGCGTAGCCGATATCCCCCTCTTTAGGGTAGACGTCCCAGCGTCTAGTTATTGAATCAGGTTTCTCGCCGAGTTTCCCCGGTCGGAAGCGAATGACCATATTAAATTGATGTAAGAATTCTGACCATCGGACCTGTCGGCGAGTAAGAACCTTGGTAGTAGAGAAATACTCAAGATTCTTGTGATCGGTGACGACGTCCACCGGATCACCCGAACCTTCCAGATAATGACGCCAAGCTTTAAAGGCCTCGAAGATGGCCAGTAGCTCTTTGTCGTGGGTATCGTAGTTGAGTTCCGCCGCATGAAGCGTTCTGGAAAGGAAGGCTAGAGGATGAATTTCACCGTCAGCATATTGGATGGAAAGAATAGCCGCAATGGCGTAATCGGAAGCGTCGGTCTCCACGATAAGTGGGCGATTCGGCTCCCAATGAGCCAGTATCGGCGCAGAAGTGAAAGCAGTTTTGAGATTTTCGAAGGCCTCTTGACAGCTGCTGTCCCAGATCCAGGAAGCGCCTTTTCGGGTAAGCCGAGTCATCGGCACAACGATATCACTGTAATTATAAATAAAACGACGATAGAAGTTTGCAAAACCCAGGAAGGACTGAATGTCCTTAACCTTCCTCGGAACCGGCCACTCTAGAACGGTCTGAACTTTCTCCTTGGACATAGTCAATCCGTCGGGAGAAAGAATGTAACCCAAATACTCAACAGTATTCATATTGAATTCGCACTTCTCGGGGTTGGCGTAAAGCCGATGTTTCCGTAACCGCCGAAGAACCTCCTTAACGTGTTCTCGGTGTTCTTCTGGCGTATCAGAGTAGATTAGAATATCGTCAAGATAGACGATGACACAGACATCGAGCATGTCAGAGAAGATGTCATTAACAAACCGCTGGAAAGCCGCAGGGGCGTTCGTAAGGCCGAACGGCATGACCTTCCATTCGTAAGAGCCGTAACGGGTCCGAAAGGTGGTCTTCCATTCATCACCTTCAGCGATTCTGACCAGATGATAAGCGTGAGCGAGATCCAATTTGGTATATATTTTAGCTCTTTTCGGAGCGTCGAGAAGGTCTGAAATGAGTGGGAGTGGGTAACGATCCTTTTTGGTGATACGATTGAGTCCACGGAAGTCGACGCAAAGGCGAAGTTTGCCGTCCTTCTTCGGGACAAAAAGGACCGGAGCGCCGTGAGGAGAGGATGATGGGGTGATGGCACCAGTAGCCAGCTGTTTGTCAATAAAGTCTTTAAGGGCGACTAGCTCCTTTTCAGACAAAGGGTAAATACGGCCGAGAGGCGGCGAAGCGCCCTCTTCCAAGTCAATCTTTAGGTCGTAAGGTCTGTGTTCAGGAAGTGAATCTGCAGCAATCTCGTCGAAGACGTCTGCAAATTCTGCGTACTCTTCTGGGATAGAAGGATGGAGTGGAGGGACAGTAGGAGTGGTGGAAGAGCGGTCGGCGGCGCGGGCCGCGACCTCTGAGTGGATAGCACGAAGTAAGATGGGTTCCATACCAGCATCCTTGCAAGCCCTGTTAAAGACTGCAGCACTGACAAGTGCAATGTCGACCTCGGGAGTTTCCAGTTGAGCAGCGAATTGAGAGACCGTAGGATAAGAATAGATGGGTTCAAAAGGGAATTTGGACGAAAGGGGCTTGGCCCGTAAAGTCCGAGAGCGGGAGCGAGAGCGAGAGCGAGGTGAGTCCCCAGGAGGGGTCTCCAGAATTGTCGGTGAAACCGACGGCGAAAGTTCCGGTAGCGGAACAGCGACCTTTGCAACAACGGGGTTGATGGCAGAAGGCACAGACGTCTGTGGAGAATCAGGATGTGAAGTGTTACGGAACGTAATGTTTCGAGATGCCCAGTCAATCAACGGATTGTAGCGGGATAAGAAACTGTAACCTAGTACTGCTTTACAAGATGAATCTAAATGTGTAACATAAAAGGGTAATAGAAGCAGCTCGCCAGAAGGGAACCGAGCGGCGATATTCGCCATATCGGTAATGGGTTTAGAAGATAATGAACCATCAAAGAGACGAAGATTAACAGGAGAGATTTTGGTCGTAGGAATGGAATTTTGAGAAACATAACGAGTATCGATGAAAGAGTCAGTAGAACCAGAATCAACAAGAGTAGGAAATTTAAGAAGAGCAGAGATAGGTTCGGCCGGCGCGGCCGAATCGGACAAAGGAAATTCAGTAGTCAATGATATTACAAGAGATCGTTCAATGGAAGAAAGAGCGGACGCGTTGAGATATAACTCCCCAGGTGAGGTACGAACCTGATCAACGCAGCTCCCGTTTCGTACCGGGGAACAAGAGCTGCGGACTAGTTTTCCGATTCCTCTTCAACAACCTCTACGGTTGCTTCGGGGGTTTCTTCAACCTCGGCAGCACGGCCCTTCGATTCTCGGGCCTTTCGCTTGTTGCAGTCAGCAATCTGATGCTTACCACCGCAGAAGAGACAAAGGTTGTTCTTCATCCTTCTTTCCTTCTCGGAGGGAAGGACTTTCCCATCTGCACCAAGATGGTTGAACGCGGGGCGCGGACCGCCGGATTGGCCGGAATTCGAAGAATTCTGGGGCTTACCATTGTTGTTAGGCTTACCACCAGAGAAGGGTTTGGGCTTCGGCGTGAACGGCGCCGAAGAACCAGAAGGCTGAGAGTTGTTTTGCTGGTTAGTAGAACCAGTCTTAAAGTCCGAGGAACCCTTCTTCGGGTTCCGAGCAACAAAAGGCTTACCAGCCTCACGCTTTCTAGTTTCCTCGCGTTTCCAATAACGATTGTCAATACGAAGAACTTCTTGACGATAATCGGCAAGCGTCGCCGGCTCGGGCAAACGCGCCATTTCGTCCTTGATGCGCTCAGCTAAGCCTCGTCCATAGGCCCATTTTAGGGCAGCAGAATCCCAGTTGGTACTAGCAGCCAGGGTGTTGAACCGGATGTTGTATTTCCGGATGTTCTCGGTTTCCTTCATCTTTAGATTACCGAGAGAATCTTCGGCCTCGCCTTGGGCGTCGTAAACGCGAAATTGTCCTGAAGCTCCTTTACAAGGGCTTTGAAGGAGGACGTCCAGGCCGGCAGCGAGTCGAGATCCGGGTCGAGGATATCAGGGACAAACCATTCTTTGGCTGACCCACTGAGATAGGAAAGGGTGTAGTTCACCTTCCTTTGGTCGGTGAAGTACTTTGGACGGTCATTAAAGACCAGGGCGAGATTGACGAAGAACGTCTTGAGTTTACGGGGATCCGAACCGTCGAATACCTCTGGCTCCTTGACCTTGCTCTTGGATTCAGAGCTGTCAGAAGGGCGGCCGAGAGCGGCGAGGACGGTGCCAAGGGTCTCAATGGAACCCTTGAACCCCGAGAGGAGTTCCAACATAGCACGTTGCTCGTTGGGGATGTCAGGAGATATGGGAGAACGAGGTCCACCAGGTCCACCAGGACCGCCAGGACCGCCGGGACCTCCAGGACCACCAGGTCCACTGGGGTCACCAGGTTCACCACGCGGTAAACCGCCGGAATCGTCATCCAGATCGTCGTTGTTATTGTCGGCACCCGGATCGTCGGGGTCGACAGGAGGGTCTTGATCATCGTGATCACCGGTGTCCAAATCGAAGTGAGGAGGTGGGTCACGAGGAGATTCAGAAGCAGCGCGACGTTGGGGTTGTTTACCCGTACGGCGGGCTATGGCTTGGAGGATTGGAGAGTCAATACGAGTAGTTGAACGGCCCCGAGCCGGAGCGACCACGGGGGGTTGTCCACGGCGAGGGGTCAGGACTTGGACAGGTTGTCCGTCACCAGTGTACAATGTACTGTACTCGAATTGTTGTTCCTCTTCCATGGCTTCAGGAAGAGTCGACGTAGTTGGGACTGTAGCTGGACCGAAACCGCGATTACGGCGACGTGGTTGACCGATAGCAGAGATAGAGTCGGAGAATGGGGCAAATGATTGGGCTGTAGTGAAGAAAGTATTTTCTTCGGAGTTAGCTCTAGATTGAGCTCGAGTTTTCGGAGGCATAAAAAATGATATGTCAGTACGACGTTAACGGATTGAGTTTAATTATACTGTTAAGATCATGCAACCCGTGTAACCGTGCCAAAGCTACAAGGTGCCTAAGTGCGGAAGACGAATGGGACAGTAGTGAAGTTATTAACAACACCGCCGTTACGCCGTTAGTCCCCGGAGAGCGAGAGTAGAGAGAGAGGAGCTAAGTAGCAGCCAGGTCGGAGCGGCGGTATCGCCGGTGACGAGGAGCGAACCAGAGGATGTATAAGTCCTAAGGTAGGGTAGAGAGTACTTCAAGGCAGTGAGCCTGAAGACTTAGAGGAGCACAGAGTAAAGGAGGGAATCTAAGTTGATAATTAAACTGAGGAACTACAGTAGCGTACAGGCAGTATTTATATCTACGGAACGGCGCATCGGTGCGGAGCGCTAGACTAACTACTAGGAGCTATACGAGTAGTACCTGCAGGGTAGAGTAAAAGACAATAAGGAGAGACTAGAACGAAAGAGTAAAAGACAATAATGAGAGACTAGTACGAAAGGATATGTGTAGCGAGAAAGAACAATAGGAAGAGATTACAATAGGAGCAGATCTTCGGAGTACCGAGCGGCGGAATGGAGGCCCGCGGCATGGACTTGACATCACACACCTTTTACATAGGTTCAGTCTCTGTCCCTTTGTACCTGCTACCTATATGGAATTTCCTTTACTCTCTGTTTCTTTACTCTCAGTCTCTCCATCTCTGCATCTTGTCTCTGTTAAGATCATGTACACCGTGAAACCGTGCCAGGGCCACAAGGTGTCTAAGTGCGGAAGATGAGTGGGACAGTAGTGAAGTTATTAACAACACTGCCGTTACGCCGTTAGTCCCCGGAGATCGAGAGTAGAGAAGGGAGGAACTGAGGAGCAGCCAAGTCAGAGCGGCGGTATCGCCGATGACGAGGAGCGGACCAGAGGACATTCAAGTCCTAAGGTCGAGTAGAACGTGCTTCAAGGCATTGAGCCTGAAGACTTAGAGAAGAGCTAAGTGAGAAGGGAGATCTAAGTTGATAATTAAACTGAGGAACTACAGTAGCGTACAGGCAGTATTTATATCTACGGAACGGCGCAGCGGTGTGGAGCGCCAGACTAACTACTAGGAGCTATACGAGTAGTACCTGCAGGGTAAAGTAAAAGACAATAAGGAAGGACTAGAACGAAAGGGTATGTGTAGCGAGAAAGAACAATAAGAGTAAGATTACAATAAGAGTGGATCTTCGGAGTACCGAGCGGTGGAATGGAGGTCCGAGGCATGGACTTGACAGTCTCTACAATTGTATACACAATCCAATACACACTTCTACATCACTTTTAAGCATCTCAGGTGAGTCCCAACCTCCCTCAACAATTCTAAAAGGTCCCCGTCTACCATTTTGGTGAGCCTGTCAAGTCTATGCCTCAGGGCCCTATTCCGCCGCTCGGTATTCCAAAGATCTACCCTTTATTGTAATCTCCTTCTTATTGTTCTTTCTCGCTACACATACCCTTTCATCCTAGTCTCTCCTTATTATCTTTTACTCTACCCTGCAGGAACTACACGTATAGCTCCTAGTAGTTAGTCTAGTGCTCCGCACCGATGCACTGATCCATAGATATAAATACTGCCTGTACGCTACTGTAGTTCCTCAGTTTAATTATCAACTTAGATTCCCTCCTCAACTTAGCTCTCCTCTAAGTCTTAATGCTCGTTGCCTTGAAGTACGTTCTACTCCAAACCTTAGGACTTATAAGTTCTTTGGTTCGCTCCTCGTTGTCGGCAATACTGCCGCTCCGACTTGGCTGCTACTGGCTTCTCTCTTCTATACTCTCGATCTCCAGGGACTAACGGCGTAACGGCGGTATTGTCAATAACTTCACCACTGTCCCATTCGACCTTCCGCCCTTAGACACCTTGTAGCCTCTGGCACGGTTACACGGTGTACATGATCTGAACAGAGCCAACCTCCCCGATGAATCCTTAAGTTCCCTACTTGCTCCACAAGTCCTGGAACCTTAATACCAAGTAACGTCAAAGCTCTATATGACCACCACCTGCGTATTGCTTCTCTGTTACCACCCCTGCAGCCCAGGAATGCCAGTCACTACCCCTTCTTGTCCTGCGACCTCCTGCCTGGGCTCACATTCCCATTAGGAGCTCCCACTCCTACAGATTGTATCTCTTACGAGCTTTAACAGTCCTACATTGATGGTCCTAGCTCCTACCACTCACACTACACAACTCCATTCTACGTTTCTCAGTTTCTGGGTTCGTCAATCCCTGCCTATTATTGTCCTAGGGACCTCCTCAAGGGTCACACTGTGTACACCGTGAAGCCATGCCAGAGGCCACAAGGTGTCTAAGTGCGGAGGGTCAAATGGGACAGTAGTGAAGTTATTAACAGCACCGCTGTTATGCCGCTAATCCCTGGAGATCAAGAGTTGAGAAGTAGGTAACTAGGAGAAGCCAAGTCAGAGCAGTGGTAATGCTGATGATGAGGAGCAAACCAAAGAACGTCTAAGTCCTGAGGTTAGAGTAAGGAGACCTTCAAGGTGACGAGCCTGAAGACTTAAAGGGCAAGAGAAAAAGATCTAGGGTGATCTAAGTTGATAATTAAACTGAAGGACTATAGTATTGTACAGCAGTATTTATACCTATGGATTAGCACATCAGAGCAGAGCACTAGACTAACTACTAGGAGCTACATGTAGTACCTGCAGGGTAGAGAATAAGACAATAAGGGAGAGAATAAAACAATAAAGAAGAGTCTCATAAAGTCTCATGATGTGCCCTTTGATGCGCCATCAGTAGTGTCACTGCGGGGATGAGCTGATTTCCTCGAGGCAAAAATGTGGGTTTTATCTCGAGGTTATGTACAAAAATATGGCAGCAGATATTTTGAAGGAATTGAGCTGAGGTTATGGTAAAATTATGAAAAGATAATTTAAAATAAGCACGGCCCCCCGCCAAATTCACGATAGCTTCACAATAATCGCCACACGAAAAGTTTTAAAATTCGTGCCCAGGATTTTTGATGAATTTTGGTAAAAATCCTTGCATTTTCTCTACATTTTCACCGCAAAGACATTGGCTCATCCCCACAGTGTGTGTTCCCATTAATCTCTTTTCACATGTTTATTGTACTTTATCACACGATCATCCCATTAGTTCCATTGTTTCCATACGCTTCCATACAACTCATTCTTATTCATTGATTAGTTCATTATGGTTCATTATCGACTCATTATTACTTGTATATATTGATTCCTCACTCTTGTTCTATATCACATCATTCTTTACAATTGCTTACTCATTAGACAAGAGTAGTATATAAAGGACAGTAGACAGATCCTAGTTCCCCATCTCAACCTTTTGGTCATTGGGCAACTAGGCAAGTACTTGTATCCTTTTAGATACTACCTATCTAACTTGGTCATTGGGCAACTAGATTCCCTTTTGATTGCTAGTGTGATTGGCCTCTGACGCTATCTCACTGTTGTTTGAAATCACTATTTCTTTCATCTGTGCTTTGTGCTTGTTTCTGTGCCTTCTTGCTCTGCCACTCTTGCTCCTCAGCATACTGAGACTCCTTGCCTCCCGCTTCCTGCCTTATCACGACATTAGGTCGGGATCTTCTACTTGTACCATTAGCTTGGTGAGCTGATTTTACAAGGCATCCACCACATCTACCTTCGGAGTCAATGTTCATTGCTCCAACCACTTCCACACACTTGATACTGTTGACCAACACCACTTGATACTGGGATGCTGAAGAAGAAGAGTGGAAAACCTGCTCCAGACAACTGTGCCCTAATTGATACGAAAACACATTCAATGCAAATCCAACTGACTGTTACCCATCCACAGACCAGCACCACCTGTCAGGGTAGGATGAATCAGTACTCCTACTACTTCCACTCCTGCACCTCCACTAGCACCTGCGGAACCATCAGCTCCTGCTGTCACTGAGACCACAGCCGACCCCAATATTGAAATACAATCAGTCCCTGAAGAAGAAGACATGTCCTCAGCACAGGACGTCCGACATGCTATTACAGAGCTTACAAAAAAACAGTCTAAGCTCCAAGATGCGGTCTCTGAGCTAGTAAGTGGTCTCAGCACTACCAAAAGTGTTGGTAAGCCACAGAACTACAATGGAAAGCAAGGAAAAGATGCCCGATGCTTCATAGCTGCCTTTGACCTGTGGGCTAACTCTATCCCTGCTCTCTCCATGAATCGTAAAAAGAAAAATCACATCCGCCATTACATACCTTGAGGGGGATGCAGCTATCTAGGCCACTCATATCTCCAAGACCATTAACAAATCAAGTATAACTGGCTCAGGAGTAGCCTTCCCATACGATACATGGGAAGAATTTGTCACAGCCTTCAAAAATGCTTTGAGACCACAGACGCCTCAGCAGATGCCAAGCAGCTCCTTAAACGGCTCTACCAGAATAGGACCATGGTGGGAATCTATGCCTCCACCTTCCAACAGTACGCGGACCACACTGGCTACTCAGACAAAGACTTGCAAGATTGGTTTTATGATCACCTTGCCGATCGTGTAAAAGACGGTCTCATGCTCACAACCTGCCCTACTGGCTCCCTTCAGGAACTGATTGAAGCAGCCATCAATGTAGATAACTGACAAATTACCCGAGCATGGGAGCAAGGAAAGAAACTGGTTGATGACGGAATCCTGACTAACTTTAGACCCTCCACTTTTACAACCCCATTCGCTGCGCCTACTCGAGACCCAAATGCTATAGACATGATGCCACCACCACTTGATCTCCTGATGCCTTTATCACTTCATAATACGCCGATGCTATGGATGTGGATCTAAGGAACATTGCAAGGCTGATGGCCACCATGAGTGGGACATCTGCCGTCACTGCGGCCTCAATGGCCATGTAGAGGCTGTGTGCCGTCGCAAGTTCTTAGGACTCCAAGGAAGGCTACTACCATTAGTGCTACAAGCATTCCTGACATGACTCAGTCTACTGCTCCGGGTACATCATTGCAGCTACACCAGATCCTTGCTGCGCTACTAAAGGAACTTGCAGCAACCAGCAAGTTCTTGCTGGGCAAATTGCCAAATTATGCAAAGAATTCTTAAAGTGGGAACCCACCACTGCTGCAGCGTCATTCCCCAAGTTGTACTCAGGTCTCCATCATCTGTATATGCCTCTATTACCTCCTGTACTATTAGCGCACTAGAATTCAATGATATATCTCATTTCCGTGGCCCATAGAGCTTAAAGGACAATTTCGGAGCACAACAAGTGCAGCCATGATTGATTCCGGTGCCACTGGTCTCTTTCTACACCAAAAATTTGTTAACAAGCATCATATCTAGGTTCGATACTACCCCGCTCCATCGAACTTTACAATATTGATGGTACTGCTAATTTTCCAGGGCGGATCACTCATTCTGCTCGACTTCTGGCCAGGGTGGACCAAAATCAACCCCAGATCTTGGAATTCCTAGTAACAAACATTGGATGAAGACGTAATTTTAGGCTTCCTTGGTTGGTAAGGTCAACCCTGACATCAATTGGCGCAATGGGCAGATCTCCAGATCCCTGCAAAGCCAAAGGTTTGGTATCGTGTAGCTATCGAGGAGGTCCCAGAGCCCAAGAACCAATGTGGGAGGGTAATACAGAACAAATCCTAGAACCTAACAGACCAGAATCAAGCGACCTCCCTCACCCCATTCCAAGAACCGAGGCGGGTCTGGAGGACAACTGAAACTGGCACATCCTCAGGAGATGAGCTAGTCTTTGAGGAATCAGGAAGTCCACTTTACCGCTGACTGGCAATCGCAAACAACATCGTGCTTGGCTCCGTGCTGGGTTTATCCAAGAGGTAACAGAAGAGCTATGGTGCGCTGCCGGCTACACCTATTGCAACAGCTCGGCGACGCAGCAGCAAATGAAGATAAGCCTCAGAAAACATTCGAAGAGATGGTGCCCGAGCCATATCAACGTCATGCGGAAGTATTTTCTGAGAAAGAATCTAAACAACTACCTGAACACAAACCCTGGGATCACGCTATCGACCTAAAACCCAATGCCCCTGAAACTCTATGCACCAAAATTTACCCAATGTCAGTCAATGAGCAGAAAGAAGAACTAGATTGATCGGAAAGATACATCGACCTCCAACATCACTGCTTTCCTTGCCTGTCTCTTTGTAAAAAAAAGGATGCAAACTATGCTTCATACAGGGACTCGATGCTCCACCTGTCTAATTGAATACACTGTCAAGAATTTCTATCCTCTCCCTTTGGTGCTGACATCATCAATTGTCTATGACAAGCCAAATACTTCACCAAGTTTGACGTACAATGGGGTTACAATAACGTCCGGATCAAGAAGGCCATGAGTGGAAAGCAGCTTTCTCCACCAACCGAGGACTTTGAACCACTGGTTATGTACTTTGGTCTCACCAACTCGCCAGCTGTGTTCAGGCCCGTATCAACTCCATTTTTGCTGACCTTATCGCGGCAGGGAAAGTAGCTGTGTATCTGGATGATCCTCATCTTCTCCGCATCCCTACAGGAAACACTGGAAGATAGTTCATTGAAGTTTGGAATGATTAGCCAAGAACGACCTCTACCTCCGCCTGAGAAGTGCAATTTGAACAACCTCTATTGAATACCTGGGCCTAATTATCAGTGAGGGAGAGGTTCGTATGGATCCTGTCAAAGTTGAGGCAGTTAAAAACTGGCCAACCCCAACCTGCCTCCGAGATGTCCGAGGATTCCTAGCTTGCTAACTTCTACAGACACTTCATTGATGGATTTGCTTAAAAGGCGCGAGCACTAAACGGCCTCCAAGAGGGGGTAGGAGGGATGGTCTTGGGATATCCAATGAACAGGTAGCATTTGAGGCGTTAAAAAGAAGCTTTACCGCAGCACCCATTCTAGTCCTTGGGATCCTGACAGCCCAACACGTATTGAAGTGGATGCTTCTGGGTTTGCAACTGGAGGGACATTACTACAGCAGCAAGGAGATGGACTTTGGGTGGCATTCCGATCTGCTTCCATGGACCCTGCAGAGCGGAACTATGAAATCTACGACCCGAGAGATGTTAGCCATCATTGAAGCCCTAAAAGACTGGCGGCTTCCTAGAAGGACTCCCAAACCCCTTTGAAATGTGACTGACCATCAAAACCTGGAATACTAGCGAACTGCACAGGATCTAGGCCAGCGACAAGCAAAGATGGGCCCTGTGGCTCTCACAGTTTGACTTTACTCTTACACATAGGGCTGGAAAGGCAAATGCAGAAGCTGACCTCTCTCTCGAATCTCTGAACTTGAGGTTACGGATGCTGATGACAACCAACAGCAAATAGTTTTACAACCAGAACACTTCCTCTGAACTGCTACAGCTATCTCTGCTCCAAAACCCCTTGAGGAGCACATTCGGAAGGCAAGCGGGCAGGAATCAGAGGTTCTTGAAGGATTATGTAAATTGAGACACAGGACCCCACAAACTTGTAAATGGTCTAGCTGAATGGAAGAGAAGGAAGGAATTGTCTATTAAAAAGGCCGGTGTTGTTCCACCTGATCCTCAACTATGCCGGGATGTTGTAGCACAGTGTCATGATGCACTGACAGCCAGACACCCAGAAAAGCACATACCCTAGAGTAGTCAGCCGAGTTTTTGGTGGCCTACGGTTTGATCATTCATTGATAAGTATGTGGAAGGATGCGACAACTGTCAATGAAGACATGTACGGCCAAGCCACAATCATCTCTAGAGCCTCTGCCTGTACCAGGTGTTACAAAGCAATGAAGGCGGGGTGACTAAGCAGAACAGAAGCGGAGCGACTAAGCAGAACGATGGAGCGGAGTGACTGAGCAGAGCGGTGATGCGGAGCGACTGAGCAGAGCGGAGATGGACTGGTCCCAGATAATGACAGAGATATAGTGAGTATCGTAGTCATAGGTAATAATAAAGTAAGCACATACCTGGTCCAGATAATGACAGAGAGGTCAAGATGAGGGACCAGGATGTGAGGGAATGGCTTTTATAACATAATCCAATCTGCCAGAAATAGTGATCTAATACTGTACAGTTTAGGAACAAGGAAGGGGTGGAAGCCCAGAGAAGGAGAATGTCAAGTCCATGCCTCGGGCCTCCATTCGCGCTCAGTACTCCGAAGATCCACTCTTATTGTAATCTTACTCTTATTGTTCTTTCTTGTACACATACCTTTCGTTCTAGTCCCTTTTATTGTCTTTTACTTTACCCTGCAGGTACTACTCGTATAGCTCCTAGTAGTTAGTCTGGCGCTCCGCACCGCTGCCGTTCCGTAGATATAACTACTGCCTGTACGCTACTGTAGTCCTCAGTTTAATTATCAACTTAGATCTCCCTTCTCACTTAACTCTTCTCTAAGTCTTCAGGCTCAACACCTTGAGTACGTTCCACTCGACCTTAGGACTTGAACGTTCTTTGGTCCGCTCCTCGTCATCGGCGCTCCCGCCGCTCCGACTGGCTGCTCCTCAGCTCCTCCCTTCTATACTCTCAATCTCCGGGGACTAATGGCATAACGGCGGTGTTGTTAATAACTTCACTACTGTCCACTCGTCTTCCGCACTTAGACACCTTGTGGCTTTGGCACGGTTACACGGTTGTGTACATGATCTTAAC